>NC_056746.1:263388208-263550708 GCF_019279795.1 Protopterus annectens | reverse complement strand
ATATTATATCTGGGTGGGGGTAATTTCATTGTCTTTAATGTGAGGTTTAAGCCATGTTTCAGATAAGCAAAGAATGTCAAATTGGTGGACATCTAAGAGGGCATGAACTTGAGCAATTTTGTTACATACACTATGAATGTTAACATGAGCAACTGAGAGTGTTTTGCCAGGTTTGGCAGTTAAGAGGGTACTAGTTATATTTTGGTAAGTGTTTCCTGTAGAATAGTTATGGTGAGGGCCAGGGTTAGGATGAATGTCACCATCCAATAGAGCATGGACAAGTAATAGTTGTTTAGTCTGGAGAGGTTTATAGAGGCAGACTAGTGATTTTTTTGTTTTGAGGTTGTAGAATTTGATATGTACAAGTCTGTGGTATTTGGGTAGTTGGTAGCTAGCTTTATAAGTTAGGTTTGTGGAAATAGAGATTAAAGGGAGTATAGCTGTAGAGGTGTGTGAGTGGAGAAAGGTGAGGGAGTAGTGGAATGGTTGTTCATATGATGTAAGGAGATAGGTAGTGGCTAGAGGAGTTAGGAGAGAGATGCAGAAAAGTAGTTGGAGTTGTGAAGGGATAAATAATGCAGGCATTTCAAAGTTAAGGAAGATGAGAGAGGTAATAAGGGGTAGATGTGTAGCAAAACTGAGAAGTAGTAGTCTGACCTGAGCGAAAGGAGAAGTTTAGGTTATGTAATAAGTGGATGTGAAGTGATGCTAAAGGGGTTGAGGGTGTTAATGATGAAGTGTATTTGATTGGTGTTAGTCAAGTGAAGGTGTGTCCTCTAAAGTAATATATGTAGGAGTAGTAGGGACGGGTGGGAATTGGGGGCAGGGTAGGGGAGTGGAGTGAGCCCGCAGGGCGAATGGAGCGGGAAGAGCCAACAGAGCAGAGTGTGATGGAAGACAATCAGTGAAGAAAGAGAGTGATCCAGAGGTAAGTCTAAACGTGGGGACTGTAAAAGAAAGCTCAGAGTCAAGTGGGAAGGAAGTCAGGGTGGGGACGCAGAACAAGGGTGACTTATGACTGAGGGGAGTGAGTGGGTAAGTGAGTCCAAGAAGAGCTGAGAACTAGTGGAGAGAGAGAGAATGCAGTAAAGGGGAAGGCAGTATAATGCAGAGAGCTATGCTAGTGACACTTTCTAGTGAGGTGCAAGGTAATGGTAAAGAGAGGTCCCTACCTAGTTTGGTCAGGTTAGGGGGACATGTGGAAGAACAAGAGAATGTAGGAAGGAGGATAGGGAGAGGTAAGACTTATGTAAAAGAGCAGAAGTGAAAGGCTGAGGGGGGGGGGTTGGCTGCTGGCTTTCCTGCCCGAGAAGCTTGTCTAGCTTAGCAGAGTCTAACAATCATATGGATAGAATTTATATCTGTATGAATTAATGCATACTTTCACTTTTTGTACAAAGGAAAAAATTCTCTCAGTGAGCTGTTTAGTTATTCCCTTAGTTAGTACGGGTCTTCAGAGGCATCCGCCCGGGAAAATGCAAGTGTTTGACACAGGGACAGTCTGGAACACAGATTTTCACTTTTTTTACAAAGGAAAAAATTATCTCAGTGAGCTGTTTAGTTATTCCCTTAGTTAGTACAGGTCTACATATATAGATATATACATATATGTGTGTGTGTGTGTGTGTGTGTGTGTGTGTGTGTGTGTGTGTGTGTGTGTGTGTGTGTGTGTGTGTGTGTGTGTACACACACACATACACACACACTCACATAGTTTACAAATACAGTATAAGGTTGCTTCTTACCTTATGGAAATACAAAATAATAATAATAACCCTAGGTCACTCTAAAGGTGAAAGAAATTAAACCAATATGATGTTAAATATAATTTGCAATGCTGTATACTAACTATAAATTAGAAATGAAATCTTCACCAGACTCCAAACTGAATTGCAAATAAAAGGTTGAATACCAACAAATCATAATTATAATCCAAGATTTTTTCTCACAAGGTTGCAGGTAGCTCATTCCGTGTTCTGGGAAGTTTCCCTGACTGAAGCCCTGTCCACAATCCTAACTTGAGAAGCAAAGCCATGTAAAAAAAGCTCTTCTCAAACTTAAAGAGCAAAATAAAAACTCTTCTGTGCTGCAACTGAACTGTAGCAAGCTGTTACAAATGTTGTAGCCATCGCCTTCCTACAGTTGTTAGCACACAGTCACACATACAAGAATGTAAGACTGGAATTCACTTATGAAGCCAAACTATTTTCTAACTTCATAAATAAATGCCAATTCTGTAGCTGCACTCAAATTGCACCTGCCAATCATACCCCTTAACACATTGCACCTGGGACAGTCACCCCTTTGCCCTGTTCTTGTTACAATACTACCAGCTCTACACTTCCACTGCTTTGTGGGCTCATTCATTCCCTCTAGGCAAGGAGCCTTTCGGCCCATTCATTGTGGGGAGCTAAAATCAAGGTTAACAGGAGTGAGAGCTGTCATTTGCATGCCAGGGGATTCAGGTTTCTGATTAATCCCTAGCTTCTACTTTACTTATCTAGTTATATCTAAGAAGTTAACATGCTATGGACATTCATGATGCAAGTCCAAACCTCCACATACAATGCAATGAATTTGACTTGCCCCTGATTGTAGACTGTAACCCTCCTGTGTGCCCTGGTCTCTACTGGGACTTCAACCACAGCAAGCATATATGGACACAAGCTCCCTGCCCCCCCACCCCCACCCCAGAAGAGATGAGCAGACTAAGCTTCATTATTCCTCTTCTCTCCCATATCACCTCCAAGTAAAGGTACAAGAGCAAGATCCAATTTCCCAAAGCATGGCAGAAATGCTGCAGAAGTAACTCTGTTTTAAATGTACAGATTGTCAGCTCCACAATGAATTGGCAAAGTCCAGGTAGGCACTACAGAAGTAAAACTGTTTTAAATTTACAGACTGTCAGCTCCACAACGAATCACCAAGGTCCAATTAGGCACTGCAGAAGTAAAACTGTTTTAAATGTACAGATTGTCAGCCCCACAATGAGTCAGCAAGGTCCATGTAGGCACTGCAGAAGTAAAACTGTTTTAAATGCACATATTATATTCTCAGCTCCACAATGAGTCGGCAAGGTCCAGGTAGGCACTGCAGAAGTAAAACTGTTTTTTATCCCACCCAACCCCCCCCCCCCTCCAGCAGTAGTCAAGCTAAAAAAATTCTCAAAAGCTGACTACAACTTCCTAAGGTAGGGTTTCTGTAGCTTCACACCACCGCCCCCGTCAGAGGATGCAGACAACTATGCTGAACAGTATGCCAATGCAGTACACAAGCACCTGTACAACTCCATGGACTCAGCCATACCCAACAGAACTAAAACCTGCTCCTCAAAAAACACAAACCTGTTTGGTGGACATCCTCTATCAAAAGGCTTTACAACAAAAGGAAGAAACTGTTTTCCAAGGGTAAAAAGAAGCAAATTCCATATGAGAAAAACTCCCCCCTTAGTCTCAACAAGCAAATTAGATCACTAGTGAAAACCTCCAAAGCCAATTATGAATCAAAACTAGCCTCTGAAACAAAGGGAAACCACAAACCCTTCTTCAGTTTAGTCAGGAACTTCCTTTGTAAAGCGCAGGTTTGTTCCGAATTAGTACTTAATAGTATCACTTGCACTGATCCTGTTGACTTAGCCAACCTGTTAATAGATAGGTTCAGTGCAAACTTCACCCCCCAGTCCCCCCCAAAGGCCCTTTCAACATCCCACATACTTGTCCTGCACCTCACATCTCCATAGATCAAGTGTTAAAGGCCCTATCCAAGGCAAAGGACACAGCTTCCATGGGACCTGATAGTATCCCAGGATGTATTCTGCACCATCTCCAACAAGAACTAGCTTTGTCATTGAGCAACCTATTCAAACAGCTTAAGTACAGGCTTCATTCCAGCAGAGTGGAGAACTGCCATTATCATCCCCTTGCACAAAAGTGATGCCACTACTGACCCTGGAAACTATTGCCTCATTAGCTTGACAAGTGTGATCTGTAAAGCCATGGAGCATATTATTATGGATCTCATAAACAAGGACATAGGCAATGTCCAAGCACTTCACCCCACTCAGTTCGGATTCGTCAAGGGCAGATCTTGCCTGTTGAACCTGTTTGACGTCTTTGAGACTGTCACCAAGGCCCTGGATGAGGGAAGGTCAGTACATACAGCTTACCTTGACTTGGCCAAGGCCTTTGACACAATCCCCCACTCAGGCATCATCAAGAAACTAACATAACTTGGCTTAAATCCCTATCTCATCAGGTGGATAATCAACTGGCTCACTGACAGGACCCTCAAGGTCAAAATAGGCACCTCCATCTCTGATAGCAGACCTGTCACTAGTGGAGTTCCCTAGGGATCTGTCCTGGGACCCCTACTGTTTGGCATATACTTCTTAGAGGTCCAGGCAAAGACATAAGGCCTGTGGCTGACCAAGTTTGTGGATGACTGTAAGTTGGGTGCTGTCGATGACTCCCCAAATGATGTTAACATACTTCAAGAGGGTCTCACAGCAACTAATGACTTGAACCAAAGTCATGGTCTTAAGCTAAAAGCAAAAAAAGTATCATCATACTCTCCGGCAAAAACATGGCCCCTACTGATTACCACATCAACGGCAACACCCTAAACACACAACCTGTGGTGAGAGACCTGGGTACTCAGGTTGATAACAATCTCACATTTGACCATCGTGTAGCGGCAGTGGTCAGAAAATTATTTTACTTTTTTCATCTCATAAGTAAAGGGATTGTATCCAGAAAAAAGGAGGTTATTACCTCTTTACAATCCTCCCTCATTAGGCCAATAATTGAGTATAACGCCCTGTTTGGTATGTACCTCTCCAAACATTTGCATGAACTGGAAAGGCCACAGAAATACCTGACAAAGAGAATCCATGGCCTCCAACACCTGTTCTATGCAGACAGGCTCAAATCACTATCACTCTACTCGGTATCATACAGATTGCTCAGATGTGATCTGTGTCTCACCTGTAAGGCAATCTCGGACCCTGTCCTACTAGAGATGCTCCAGGTCCATAAGTCTAACTCCATGTGCATTACCCACCCAAAAGGCCTGAATCTAATATGCAACATCAACAAAACCTGCTGGAGAGACAGGTTTGTCTCCCAGAGGCTGCCCGTCTCTGGAATAGACTTCCCACACACATCAAATAGAGTACCACATTGACCCTCTGCAAGCACAACCTTTATTGAGTGGATGGGAAACCATAAATTTGTACCAGGATTCCACCTGTGTCCCTCATTGATAGGGATGACAAGTGCTGAATGAGGTTTCTTTTTGGGGATAAACTCTTGACCAGGCTTGTAAGGGCCCCAGAGCCATTAGCCTAGTAACCTCCCATGATTCTATGATCCTATAAATGCACAGATTGTCAGCTCTACAATGAATAGGCAAGGCCCACATAGGCACTGAAGAAGTAAAACTGTTTTAAATGTACAGATTGTTAGCCTCACAATGAGTCAGCAAGGTCCATGTAGGCACTGCAGAAGTAAAACTGTTTTAAATGTACAGACTGTCAGCTCCACAACGAAGCAGCAAGGTCCAGATAGGTACTGCAGAAATAAAACTGTTTTAAATGTACAGATTGCCAGCTCCATAATGAATTTGCAAGGTCCAAGTAGGTACTGCAGAAGTAAAACTGTTTTAAATGTACAGCTTGTCAGCTCCACAACTTATCAGCTTGGACTCAGAAGATACTGCAGAAGTAAAACTGATTTAAATTTGCAGACTGTCAGCACCAGAATTAATTAACAAGGTCCAGGTGGATACTGTATTTAAAAAAATAAATATATGTAAGAGAATGGAGGAACAATTTGAAGACATACTGTACAAAACTAAAAGGTGGTGGTGGACTGGATCAAGCTATTTGATAAGGTAATCAAGAAGAAAACAGGAAAATCAAGAATATGTGGGACTGGTATAATGCATATCTTACAAAGTGGTGGTTAAAAAGGATCTGCAGCATACCAACTGCATAGTGGAAACCAGGAAGGCTAGGTAGAGTGAGTACCTTTTGTGCATCATCAGTCTGCATTTCTTTCCCGAGATACAAAGTTAGTTTCCCGAAAAGTAACATGGCTTTTATTAATACCTGCAGAACAAGGGCTGACAGTCATTCCATAATTACTAGAAAGGACAAAGGAGAAGCTTATTTTTTGACTGTAACTCATAGCTGAGCCTTACGTTAGTGACATGGCAAGGAACTCAAGCAGTGCAAAGTGAAGCAACAGGCAATGAGGAGGTGAGAATAGTCACAACAATAGAGCAGCATAGGTCATTAATGAAAGACTCAAGGCAGGTGAATGGGAGGAAGTTGTTATGCTATAGTGGTGCATCTACTAGGTCTATATTGGCTGTCAAAATGGCAAACAAGCTAGGAGTGAAGAAAATCTGTTAAACAATGGAGTAGCAGGGAGTTATGCAAGATTAAAAAATAGAGTACAAGTAGCCCTTAACTACTCAAAACTTCAGACTTAGTCAAAACATTGTTTTACCTCTGACAGCTGGCACAGACTGTTTTCTCTAGATGTTTAAACCAATCCACATCACCAAGATTTACTTCAACACAGTTTGTCATTCTTCTCAACAAAAAGGAAAAGTCAGGCAAAGAATTCTGCAGAAATGCTCAAGAACCAAAATAAATGTATACATACATATATACACATATATATATATATATATATATATATATATATATATATATATATATATATATATATATATGGATCCCTATCATATAATTGTTTGTTTGTGTCTTTTGGCTTTTCCCAGTTAGGGGTTGCCACAGCGGAGCTCCGGTCCACTAATGATTGGCAGTAGAGTTTTACGTTCTGGCTTGCCGGGCCTAATGCACAACCTTCAACGAAGGAACGCCCTTTCATACATGTCGCCACACAGAAGACGCTCTAACTGAGAATCGAACGGGGAACGTCTAACTGTAAGGCAACAACGCTACCGCAGCACCACCACTGCAGTTATGATAGAAACCTCATTTGACTGAAACGCATTTGACTGAAACCATAAGACTGAAATTTCAAAAGATTGAAAAGTCACTTGACTGAAACCCATAACACTGAATTTCAACATACTAAATTGTAAACTGGACCATACAAAACGAGACTAGGTGGGGGGCTATGCGTCCCACTCCCCAACTATATATACTAACTCCAGGATTGCACTACAGTGGGGAAAAGGGCATATACCTTTCACGTACCTTACAGTAGTCTACATTCTGCCACTACTATGCCCTTTTCCCCACTGTAGTGCGATCCTGGAGTTAGTATATATAGTTAAGGGGGTATTATGGGTTTCAGTCAAGTGACTTTTCAGTCTTTTGAAATTTTTTGGAATTTCAGTCTTATGGTCTCAGTCAAATGAGTTTCAGTCAAATTCGGTTTCTATCATATGATAGGGAGATATATATATATATATATATATATATATATATATATATATATATATATATATATATATATATATATATATATATATATATATATATATATATATATAAAATGTGTATACATATATATATATATATATATATATATATATATATATGGGTCCCTATCAGATTATCAAAGTTTCAAAATTTTGAAATTCTTATGGCTGAGTCCATATGATCGAAGTTTTGAAACTTTGAAAATAAAATTAAAAAAATAAATAAAAACTATTTCTTTAAGTTTTTGCAGGGCCCCCTTGATAATTAATGTTTTTCCATACCCCCCTGATAATTAAATATACCAACTCTGAGATCGCACTACAGTGAGGAAAATGGTAAATTTCCCATTCCGTGCTGTATGACGATCTCCATTCAAAATGTTCGAAGTTTCAAAACTTCAATCATATGGTCTCAGTCATATGAATTTCAAAGATTTGAAACTTTGATAATCTGATAGTGATCCATACATACATATATCTATATATATATATATATATATATATATATATATATATATATATATATATATATATTTATATATGGGTTTACTTCAAAACAACAAAAGACCACATTACCAAAATAAAATCACTGTGGCGACATTGCCAAAACCCAACTTTCACAAACGACCAGAATGCCAAAGAATTTCACAGGGGAAGTATCCAGTTTGCCACCATCTAACAGTGAAACACACAGTACTTCGTCAAACCCACCCAGATTAGGGGGGTCTACAGTCCCCACACCCCCAACTAAATATACCAACACCAAGATTGCACTACATTGAGGAAAAGGGAAAATTTCTCCTTGTTGACTTCCTGGTTACTTACCCTGCAAAATCCTTTGGCATTCTGGTCATTAGTGAAAGTCAGGTTTCTGAGATGTCTTCTTGGTGACGTCATCTTTGGTAATATGGTCATTTGTTGTTTTTGAAGTAGACCCATGTGTGATGTCCCACCACTGGCCAAGTAATCCAGGAGCTTCAATCCTCACCACTGGCAACAGTGGGGGACATACACACTGGGAGGATGACAAGTACACACACACATAGTATTTCCAGATGCAGCTCTCTGCATCAAGTGCAATTTCCCCTTAAGAGCACACAGAGACCACTGACATTCTGAGGCTGTTTTTTTCTCTCTTTCTCCAGATTTCCACTGGCACAGTTATAGAGTTAAGATCTCAGCTGACTGACCAAGCCAAGGCCTCCAGCACCCTCTCTGTCCAACCAGTGCTTTGTGTCCCTGCCCAAGTAGCTGCCACACACACTCTTTGAGATTTGATTTATACACACACACACACACACACACACACACACACACACACACACACACACACACACACACACACACACACTCACACACGCACACACACCTGGGAAAAGCTAATGCCCCTTCTGCCCAGACTATAAGGTAGTTATTACTGCCACCAGTCACTCCTTATCAGCTACTTTAAGGACTTTAATAGAGGGTGTCCAATCTTACTGTGTAATGTTACTAACAATACAAATGGTAGTTTGATCAAGAGCAAGCCTATTAGGAGTGGCCCTCAGTGTCACCAAATAAATGTGCAAGTGCTCTCAGAACTTAAATATGTCTCACAAATATCAGCCACAATCTTCTTCTTCTTTCAGCTTTTCCCGGTTAGGGGTTGCCACAGCAGATCACCTGGCCGCTCATAATTGGCAGTGGAGTTTTACAGTGTCAAGTTGCCAGACCAGCGCCCAACCTTCCACAGAAGGCACACACATGCACTCATGCCTAGGGCCAATTTCAAGTCTCCAATCCACCAATGGGTCTTCTTGTCAGGTCAAAGACAAAATACAGAATGCCCAGTCTCTCTCTCAGAGTGTTCTTAAATTAATATTCTAAATATTACTGCTGGGATAATTTCAGAATGATATAATTTCTTGTCATCTGACCAGTTCCCAGGCTCACAACCATTGATTTTAGCATCTACCTGTGAACATACATAGACCTTAGATCTTTTGGCAAATGGTGGAAGTCATAAAATAATTTACATTCCTCCACATTTAAAGACAATACAAAAAACTTCTCTAGCACAGACATTCTGTCTCCTGTTGACTGAAACTGAAAGATAACATCCTTTTATTACTTAGTTATAAAGTAATTTAAGTTTTCAGCTATTCTTCTGAAGTTAACTTCTTGTGTTTCAGTTTCCATTGTTGGTAAAATATATAGAGCTAAACTGTTACAATAGTGTATATACATTTCTGCTTACTACTTTACAAAATATCTCTTCAGCACGTCTGCATAATATGGCATACAGTTTTAATATATCTGTAACACAAGCATCTTACATGAAGCATGTTGACATTCACAAATGACATATAATTATTTACAAAATTCCAGATAGCTGGGCTGCCAGCATCTTCTTTCGTGACACCCCTCCCCCCAAAGACTCAAGCTGGTTTTTCAAGTGACCCTTGAAAACGTTGCTTGAGAGGGTTGATCCTATCTGGGAATACCTTACCCCATTCCCTGTCTTGAGATTCCAGCTGCCTTGGCATTGCTGATCCCAGTACAGTGCTGCACTGTCCTATCATATGCCTGCAATCCTAGGCTCCACCATAGTAATTTGGGATTTTCCTGGCTGGCTCCCTGTAGCCATAGATCCAGCTCAGATTTCTCCTGCTCTGTACTTCAAATACTTAGTATCAGGGCCTCCCTGTCATGGTAAGGTTTTATCATGTTAAAATGGCACAGCTTGCGCCCTGCCTCCTGTCTAGCAGTTCTCCCATGTAGTTAACATCACTGACCTTCCTTACCACTTCGAAGGGTCCCTCCCAAGCTGCCTGCAGCTTGTTGTGTCTGATAGGAATGAGAACCATAACCCATTGCCCTACAGCATACTCTCTAGCTCAAGCATTCCTGTCATACCAGACCTTTTTATGCTGTTGCAAGACTGCCAGATTCTCCTGGGCTAAGCCCATGAGTTCCCTGAGCCTTGTCCTGAGGTTTAGGACATATGCCACAACAGGCTCCTTGTCGGATTTACACTCACCCTCCCACTCATCACAAATCAGATTTAGAGGTCCCCTCACCCTATGCCATACAGCAACTCAGAGGGTAAAAAAACCTGTGAATTCCTGGGGGCAACTCCCTGTAAGCAAACAACATATGGGCAAGTATTTGTCCCACTCCCTCTTAAATTGGTCTGCAAATGCCCATAACATGATCTTTAGTGTAGAGTATAACCTCTCAACCAGAGCATTAGTCTGGGAATGGTACAGGGTGTTTTTTAGGTGTTTCACCCCACAGTGCTTCCACAGACAAGCCAGCAGGCCTAATGTGAAATTGGCACCTCTGTCAGTCAGTATTTCTTTTGGGAAAGCTACCCTGATGAAAATCTCTAACAAAGCATTTGCCACCTTTTCTGACTCAATGGAGGACAGGGCCACCTCTTCAGGGTATCTGGTAGCACAATCTACTATGACTAGGTTACACTTTTTCCCTGTGGAACTCTGGGTACTCAGAGGCCCCACAATATCCATAGCTACCCTCTGAAAAGGCTCCTCAGTCACAGGCAAAAGCATCAAAGGAGCCTTGACTTTGTCTCCTGCCTTGCCTACCTGTTGGCATTGCTCACAGGTCCTGCAGTACCCCATTACATCTCTGGAAATCCTAGGCCAATAAAAGTTCTGCATAATATGTCTCTTGGTATGCTTTAAGAGCATATGACCTGCAAAAGGAATATCATGGCCTATGGCTAGAAGTGCCATATGGTAGGCTCTGGGCACTACCAACTGCTGTTTTCTCTCACCCTCTAGCCCTCCCTCAGGGGTCCACTCTCTATACAATAACCCATTGTCCCAGTATACAGATTCCCCCTTCCCTTGAAAATCAGTGCTTCACTAGCTACCTCCCCCAGACCTTGTAATGTAGGGTCTGAGAGCTGAGCTTGTCTCAACTCTCTCTTTGTAACCCTTCCTGGCTTTCCTTCCATAGGAAGTCTGGTATTCTCTGACAGAGGTGCCTTACTGTCAGCCTGGGTACTACTACTCACCTCTGCCCTTGCAGTCACTCTGTCCAAGGGAACATCAGTACCCACAAGCAGCTATGGCTCACCTTCAGTCTCACTGCTACACAGTAGCTCCCTCTCTGAAGTAACCATTATACCAGTCCTGGCTTCATGTGTGGGTCTGTCTAGGATACCCCCAGGCTACCAGACCCACAGGCTTGTCTCCAAGCCTGACTACATGTCACTGCATGCACACAAGGTACTACATTATCAAAATCATTCCCTGTCAGGAAATCTGCAGGGATATCGTCAAACACACCTACCTGCTTGCTTCCTTTTCCACCCTCTCAGACAAGGTGAACCCTAGCCAAAGATGTTTGGAATGAGGTCCCTCCTAAAACTCTGACTGGAGTACACTGCCCAAGCAAGTAGTGCTCCTCCTTAACCATTGCAGACTTCACAATGGTTAGGTCAGAGTCTGTATCTCTCTTAGCAGTGGCCCCTTTCTCATTTACTAAGATAGGATATAACCTCTTGCGGTAGTCTGGTGCCTTTGTTGTCTCCAGACATCTTAGTGCTGACATTCTGTCATTCCCACTTACTGGCTCTCCCCCCTTTTGTTCCCCAACTTGTCTCCATGGACATCTATATGCTACATGGCCCCACTAGTTGCATTTAAAACATTTAACCCTTAGTCCTGGTTGTGTACCTGAACTAGTGGCTTCCCCTGCTACTGGCAGACTCTGTTGGGGTGGTTTAAGCTGCCCACCATAGGTTTCCTTAGACCCATGTGCAGCACTGGGTATTTTTGTCCTGTGCAGTGATGCCCTGCTTGCTAGGTATAGGTCTCCCTTTTTCCCCACCTCATCTGCTATATTTCCTTGCCTATTAGCTAACCAGATTGTCATGTCCTCAGGCAAAGTGCTAAGGGCCTGTTCCCTCACCAAAAGTCTGCCAACCCTTCAAAGGTGGTGACCTGACACCCACTCACCCACCTAGGAAAATAAGTGCTTAGTTTGGCAATATATTCACACACACTTTCATCTGTCTTGCATCTATGCTCACAAAACTTTTTCCTGTAAGCTTCAGATGTTAACTTAAAACACTCTAACAGACAATTTTAACAGTATTATAATTTAAGTAATCAGTATCAGACAATTTAGAAGTAGCATTTACAGCTTTACCATGGAATAAGGGGGTCAGGAACCATACCCAGAGCCCTTGATCAACATTATACTGTTTACATACCCTTTCAAACATATGAATGAAACTAGAAAAATTATCCCCCTCTGTAAATTGTGGAAGAAATTTACTGACCTTTGTTGCTTCTGGGGTTCAGTTACTCCCTTCCCCATTACCTCCATGACCCTGGAAAAGAGTCATCATCTCCTTCTCATGTTGCCTCTGCCTCTCATTCTCTTCAGCTTCCAGACATCTCAGTCTCTCTGCTGCTTCTAATTCCATTTGTTTCTCCTGCTGCAGTTTCTCTGCTGATTCTTTTTCCAAATGTTTGGCCTCCAGTTCTGGTCTCTTTAATTTTAGATGTATTTTTAAGTCCTCTGTGGAAAGGTTGAACTCTTCATTTTCTGAGTGTTGTACATCCCCAAGGCCAGTCTGACTGTCCTCCGGATTGCTGGTCCATGAGGCAGCTGTGCCCAAGGCTGCAATAATTTCTGCTTTAGTCAGGTTGGCATGCACCAGTCCTTTAGGCATAGCCGGCTTTAGGCCCCAACCACAGCAAGTTATCTTATCTTGATATTTTGTAACATGTCTGGCAAACCAACAAAAGCTAGTACATCAATCTTGTAAACTGAATAAACCAGGTGGGTAATAATGCTTATTTATATCGCCTTTAAAATTCAAAAATATCTTTGCTTATAGTAATAGTGTTTTATCAAGCAAGAGCATTCACAGTTCCATTACATATTTTACCACTAACATAGTGTCCATTGCTTAGTTAATCCCTGCTGATGGACATTCTCTACACTAAACTAACATAGCCCACTTTAGGTACCTGCAATACATGTGGCTGCAAGGCGGCCCCCCAATCATTCTTCACTATGTGACAGCCCCACAAAAGCTGCTGTTGGCTGGGGAAAATGAGGAGAAAAATGTATTAATTTCATGATTATTCTGTTTAAATTGAACAGGCTGTGCTATGACCTTGTTAGGATAAAGCTAATAATGAACATAAGAGTGTGACCAGTGTCCATGCTTGCCTGATTTTTAGAAGAGCTAAATACTATCATCAGGGATGGTTTTCTTTAGGGAGTTTTATAAATACTTGCAGAATACCAGATACTGTAACTCTCAACTTCTTCACTGAAGAATTCAGCGCAATACCAATAATAGTAGAATAAAGGCTCAAAATCAGGAACACATTTTAAATATTACTCTGATTCAATGAAAAAGATAATAGAATAACATCTTTTGTAGCAACATGTTTTTTTCCTGGACATTAAGTGTAAAACTCTAATGTCTGGATTTATTGACTGTCTGTAATCCCTAATGATTTACAAGCAAATCAAACTTGTTACAAAGGACAACAAAATTATGTGCAAAATCAGGGAAGGTCTGTGAAATCAGGGAAAGTGCCAGTTTGCATTACTCCTCACTGAGGTAAATAAAAGTAACCCATCCCTGCTGCTGTTTGACGACTGCTTAACAGCAGTCACTGATCTGGTGTGCTGGTACCAGTGTTGCACAACGTATTGCTGAAATAATATATAATGTGTCTGTGTTTGTGAAAATGTTGGTGAGTTTTATCTGTGCACACACACAATAATGCCAGACACACACATATTATTCTTCTGAGTATCAAAAAAACTGTAGCTAACAAAAAATTATATTTCAAAAAAAGTCATAAAAATGTGTCCCAGAACATTCACACACTTAGATCTCTAAGAGTCTGGGGTATCCCTCCTCCCCAGACTGTATAAATGGATATATATATATATATATATATATATATATATATATATATATATTTCTGATTATGACAAAGCTGATAATGGCAAAACCAACCCCATTTGGATGTGGGGAGGTCATTACAACTTGTGTTTGGGATAAAGACAGTGTGGTCATTGTTTCTTTGAAATACACTGGGGGCAATTTGAACCTCTGCCTTCATCCCAGTCTAACATAAGCAGTCTTTTTGGGGGGGGATTGGGAGGCAAGCAGTTACCAGATTGGACCTGTTTATCCAGACAACAAACGGTTGTTAGTTTATTGTGAGCTACTGTTTTGTCAACTTTGAACATTAAGTCTTCTGAAATTATTTTCTTATTTTCCTAAATATTTATTATATCATAATGTCTATTCAAGCCATTATTGGATGTAAAGGTGAAAATGCTGAAAAGTAAGGCAAAATGTGAGAAAAGGAAGAAAAAAGTAATGCACATGGTATGGGGCCCAAGATGGGGAGGAAGTCTGAAACAGTAGGCCTAGGGCACCATTTAAATGCCAGTAACTGTAAATGTCCCTTTTTGTTAGATGGGCCAATACAGTGTAGTACACAAGTCTTGTAAGGTAAGAATATTGTAGCTAAATGTCAGTCAGTGCATACTACTTTGCCTTTAGGCTGGCACATCTCAGCCAACTGGCTCTTTGTCAGCATGCCATACTCTTCTGCTGACTTCCTTGCCTGCTCTCCCTGAGTAACTAAGCTAACAAAAAATAAATAAAACTATTGTGATGTGAAACTCTGAATGTTCACTGTGTGGCTGATTGAGAATACAAGCACCTTCTTCACTGACCACTGTTTACTGGCTACAGGAGTTCAATATCCACACCACTGAATCCTAATATGTGGATATCCAACCACTGCCAAACAATTAATATGTGACACCCCACCACTGGCCCAATAATCAAGGAGCCTCAATCCCCACCACAGGCAACTGTGGAGGATGTACACACTGGGAGGATGACAGGTACACACACACACACACACACACACACACACACACACACACACACACACACACACACACACACACACACACACACACACACACACACACACACTCACACACACAGTATTTCCAGATGCAGCTCTCTGCATCAAGTGCAATTTCCCTTAAGAGCACACAGAGACTACAATCACTCTGGGACTGTTTTTTCTCTCTCTTTCTCCAGATCCCCAGTAAGACTCCCCACTGGCACAGCTATAGAGTTGAGATCTCAGCTTAGTGACCAAACCAAGGCCTCCAGCATCCTCTCTGGTCCAACCAGTGCTCCATGTCCCTGCCCAAGTAGCTAACACACAAACTCTCTGAGGTTTGATTTATACACACACACACACACACACACACACACACACACACACACACCTGAGAAAGACTGGAACAGGTTTATTAGCTATGCCCCCTTCTGCCCAGACTATAAGGAAGTTATTACTTTCACCAGTCACTCCTTATCAGCTACTTTAAGGCCCTTAACAAAGGGTGCCCAATCTTTCTGTGTAATGTTACTATCAGTACAAATGGGTAGCTTGACCAAGAGCAAGGCTGTTAGGAGTGGCCCACAGTGTCACCAAATAAATATACAAGTACGCTCAGAACTTAAATATGTCTCACAAATATCAGCCACAATGATAGGTTTAAATATATTTAATAATAAATAATAAAAGAACAAGAAAATACTCAGTAAATAATCACAGTTACATCAGAGTTTAAAATCACAGGAAATACTTAAAACAACATTGCAGGACAGTCTCAAATAAATGCAGAAAACATCTAAGATATACTTTGTTATGTTAGTGACTGAATCTAATAGAATTACTATACCCTAGTTAACTTACATATAGAGCAAGGCAAGTGTGGTGAATGGGTCTTTTTGTCAGGTCAAAGACAAAATACAGAATGCCCAGTCTCTCTCTTAGAGGGTTCTGCTGGGATACTTGCAGAATGCTGTAATTTCTTGTCACCTAACTTCAGTTCCCAGGCTAACAGCCATTGATTTTAGCATCTACCTGTGAACATACATAGACCTTAGATATTTTGCAAATGGTGGAAGTTGTAAAATAATTTACATTCCTCCACATTTAGACACTACATAAAACTTCTCTAGTACAGACATTCTGTCTCCTGTTGGCTGAAACTGAAAGATAACATCCTTTTATTACGCAGTTATAAAGTAATTTAAGTTTTCAGCTATTCTTCTGAAGTTAACTTCTTGTGTTTGTTTCCATTATTCTTAGAATATATATATATATATATATATATATATATATATATATATATATATAAACAGTTACAATAGTGTGCATACATTTCTGCTCAGTAGTTTACAAAATATCTCTTCAGCACACGTCTGTACAGTATGACATACTGTTCTAATATATCTGTAACACAAGCATCTTACATGAAGCATGTTGACATTCACAAATGACATATAATTATTTGGAAAATTCCAGATAGCTGGGTTGGCACTATCTCCTTTCATGACATCATGTTATATATATCAATTCTGAATAAAAAAACATGGTTAACAGCATATCATTAAAATAATACTTTTTAAAATGTTTAAAATGCAGAAGGAACTGCCATTTTTTAGTGATTTTATTCATGTAGATTCAAACCAAACAACCATGATATTTGGAAAGCAGCATTATAGTTTAAAAATAAAATGGTTTGTATCAAAATTTCTTCACCTGCCTACAACAAACAGAAAATATTTTATGTGAATCATCCTTACCACTTTATTACTTGTACATAAACCATAATAGTACTTTCCAGATAATGTGGCTGTTTGGTTTGATTCTGCAAGTTTTCCAGGATATTTGCTGGATACCAATGTGCTGTGTTATTTGTGGAAATCATGCTGAGAGGCTGAAGATGATATAACACTGACATCAAAGAGTGACAGTAACTGCTTAACTACTTAGATATCAGCAAATGACTATAATATAAACAGTAGTGCATTCAGCAGGAGTCTGTTCATCATGGAAATGTATGCTGGCTAAAACTACAGCGCACCTAAAAACAACAGCTAGTGGAAAGTGTATCACATGCAGTCATATAACTTTGAATATGCTAATGCTTAGACAGAGCAAGGTGCATGTCATGTAGAACATCTCTTTCTAAAAGGGAGTAAAAGTAAAAACTTCATGCTGGCTAAAAGCACGGTCACAGTGCCATTGTTGTTAATTAAGCATCCTGACACACAGGGGCTAAATTTTCTTTCCGAGGAGTCTTGGGGAAAATTTTACTTCTTTCACCTAACTTTAAAGTTACTGCTCTTGAAACATAATTTCCTTTCCTTCACTGTATTTTGGATGACCCCACTATTTCTTAAACACATTTCCATTAGCATTACACTAGAGTTATCTTCCAGATTCTGACATTATCTTTGAAAAAGACTTATCTTAAGCTAAAGTTTCTGTTACCTGAGCTGACTTATCTATACAGCAGTGCTGATAAATTACTAGATTTTTTTCACAAGGCAAATAGCAAAGAAAGAAGTAATTATTTTATTACACAGGGCTCAGGGGAACTGTGTGCTTTAAAAAGTAGCAGAATGTCTGTAGCAGATTATGCAAATTAAGAGAGAGATAATAAATTTCAAAATTAGCAAACTGAGTCATAGAGATCTGGTCAAACAGATAAGGAGAATATTTTTGTTCCTTTTAATTATACGCTAGCAGAGTGGAATAACTATGTAAAGTCATTTTAATCATGCCTTAGAGAAGTAATCTTAAAGGAAAGGGAGAGTATTTGAAAGGTATTAAGATATTTGTTCAGGTTTCAAAATAACATTCTCAGCCATAAAACATAAACCCCCATACTGGGCTACTGCAGTTGTAAAAAAGATGTCTAAGGTGATATGCAGTTGAATAAAATCTCTTTCAGTTAGTGGCCTGGGCTGGCCACCAGTCAACACAAAACTATTTACTCAGTTTTATTCCCATCCATTATTTTCAGTAAGAATACCTGTACTGCAAGCAGTCCTGTCAGCCTTGTGTTATACAAGTCAGTCAAAAAGAATAAATATATGGACAAGGGCCCTAAATTATATTACTTAAGCTTGGTGCAGTTCTTTTGCCTTAATTTGATAAGAAAGAAGAGCTCCTAACAGTCCTTGGCTACCAAATGTATGGGCTTGGACAATCATTACTAACTCATGATCAGTGCTGAGCACTGGCAAGGCCTGAATGCTACAAGGTTCATATAGGTCTGGATTCAGAACCAGAGTGATAAATATGCTTTTCAAATGTGGCATGATTCCAGGAAACTGAAGGTTGAAACTTTTCAGTAACAGTTCCAGGACATGATGTGAGAGCTGCCTATATTGCTCTGGAGGGAGGCCACCCAGTCCAACAGCTTAACAGCTTCACCTGCCTTTGGGTCCATAAGCCCATTTCTCACTTATAATACATCAGCAGAAGCAATAACCAAAAAAATGCCTCAACAATGGCAGAAACCACACAAACCCAAGTACTTCAAACCTTAGTTTATTTAGCACTTTCATCTCAAAACAAAGACTTTCTCAGAATAAATAGTTGTAGGTGGTTCCTCTGATTGTCAGCAGTTCCTATTTTTTGGACATCAGCAGAAGCAGACAGAAACCTTGCTGAACTGATATAAGAAACAGAAGACTTGTATTACCCAAGGGAAAACTACAACAAATCTGTATCAACAAGTCCCATTGGCAATACCTCTAATGTCGTATAAGTAATCTTTCTCCGTGGTGCAGGAGTCAGTTAGGTATTTAACTCTGTCTGATCAGTGGGTAACATAGCCAATTAAACAAATCATTTGAGATATTTAGGGGTAGTACCATATGTACTGCAAAAGATTCTTTCCATTGCCAACCAGATCTCTGGGAGTAACAACTTTAGGGCTCTGGTCCCAAGGAAGAAAGGAATGGACCCTCTGTTCTCAAGTGCATCACCCCAAGCCAAGTCTTCTTCCCAATCCCACAATGCCAAATTATCACAAACAACTTTAAATTCATATTCCCATTCTTTTTGTTTTAATCCTTTGAACCTAATTCAAGAAGTCTTCAAATGTGTCCCACAAAACTGACTTGACTCACCTCTGCCAAACTCGTTTCTAAAATCTAACTAATCTTCCATATCTCCCTGCCCTTGAATGTATACTAAGGAAAAAGGTAAAGGCAGTTGGCAGCCTCCAAGGACCCCAGCCAAACTCAGCTATGTAGAGCTATTATCCAAACAATGACCTCCAAGACACCCTGCTTCAGGACAGGGAGAGACAGGAATATCCATTGGCCAGGTCCCTAGCTGCATAACCTTATCAATATGAGACCAGACATCATGCACTTAAGTAAAACTCAGGTGTTCAACTATTTCAAGTGAGTTCAAGTCTGCAAGGCTTAGACCTTCACAACAGTAATTAAGGGCATGCATGAGAAGAGGCAATACATTCCTACCAGAAAGTTATAAGTCTGCTTTGTGGGTAAGGTCATTACAGTCTTCCATGCAAATCAACTGATATAGGAATTAATCCATCAGCTTGGCAAATCTGAGTGAGGGAAATTGATGATGACAACAACTGGTGAATATAATAAAAACTGATTCCAACTCATATCTTTAGAATATCTGCCAATACCCCCATCGGAATCAGAAAACCTTTCATCACTCTTAGTTTTCCTGCTGTCTTAGAACCCAGTATGACCACTCCCCTCTTAAGTCCCTCATCAAATTGTGAAGAGGCCCCATAGCCAAATCTAGTAACTTTTTAGTATTCATTAAGTTTAAGGTATTGTCCATGGATGCTTATTAGAGATGTTTGTAGATCAAGCTAGTTGTGGCTAATTTGGAGCTATGAACTTTTAACTAACAACAGGGCAGATATACTTTTCAGACAATTTCACTGCCTCTAGAGGTCTTTCACAGAGCTCTAATGGAAGGAGTTAACATTATTGGTGACATTTTCATATGGGATTCTACAAGGAAACAGAATGATATTACACTGATTAAGCTACTAGATAAGCTAAAGTCACAAAGTTTGAAACTGAATAGACCAAAATGTAAAAGTTGTGTCTCATTTCTGAAATGCATTGGTCAACTTTCTTACAGATGAGACAACATATGTGCTGTTTTTAGATGTACAAACACCAACAGACAAGCCGCCCATTAATGTGATTTTTGGGGGTTTTACAATACTCGTCCAAGTTCAGCTATCACATGTCAGATAGCTATACCTCAGAGTAAACTACCTGAACAGGATATGATTTGAAACGGCACTCAGGAAGAAAAAATAAGAGGTCTGATTTACTGAAGCGATGGGAAACTATTGCACCTACTCTTAAATATTTTGATGCATAGCTACCTACAATGCCTAATGTAGATGCAGTCCAGAAAGAATGACAAGCAGTATTATGGCAAGAGAGCTGACCAAATGCTCATGTGATAAGAGCATGGACAGAGACCCAAACTAGGTATGCACATAGTGAGAAAGAAATGCTTTCTGTAGTGTTTGAATGTTAGAAATTTCAAGGTTACAAGTATGCAAGACATATTTCAGTTGTAACAGACCACCAAACCTCTGCAGAATATATTCAAAAATCACCTGCAAGACTGCGAAGAATGTTTTTGACACGTATGATGTGGAAGTACACAAATCACATAAACTGATGCATACAGCATGCGCAATGCAAGAATGTGCTGAACTGACTGTAAACAATGTTACCTACACTGAAGCTGAAGATATTGCCAACCTGCTGGCTAATAAATTCATCCCAGACTTTACCCCTCTCCTCTCCCCCATCTGTCTCGCATGAAATATCTGAAAACAACACAACACCAGCAATCACACAAGACAAAATCCTGAAAGCACTATCAAAAGCAAAAAATACTGGGTCAGCAGGTCCTGACAGTATCTTAGGATGTATTTTGAACAGATGAAGTGCAATTTAGCCACATCCCTAACAACATTTTTTCAACCTTAGCCTCTATATCTGTTTTGTAGCAAGGGAGGTGTGAACATCAATAGTTATTCCCAGTACAAGGGAGGACCGTCTATGAACTCAGGCAATTATATCAAAGAGTAAGAAAATACCTTGAAGTATTAGAGCAAGTGGCACAAAATTACTCACTGTGGAACATGCAAAGAAATCAAAGTCTGAAACAGGAACTATTGCATCATAAGATTCCATTTCTACTTCGGCTACAAGTAGAAGGTGATTTGTTTTAGAACAATAACCTCATTTTTTCTCATTGTTGATTATTATTCACCAGAAATTATGGAGCTCAAATATACTACAGCACTTATTATGATGTGTGCCTAAACTAATATTTGCTAGACATGTGAGGCACCTGAGCAAGTGATATCAATTGACATTCCTCAATCTGAAAACTGAGAAACAGTTTCCTAAAATCGTAAGAGTTTCATCATATTACTTCAAGTCATACCTCTCAACTCTTCAGGTTTTTACAGAATGTCCAAATTTTTGCTTCAAAATTCTGATCTGTTCCTCATGAAATCTGTGGTTTTCTGGCACATCACTGGGATGACCTGAGGAATTAAATCTCTGAATGACATACATTTGAGTTCCAGACTTCATATCCTTTAGAAAATGCATTTTAACATAAACCTTGTTATTCTAACTACTTTTTGAGTTTATAAGAGCAATATTTAAAAGTTGTCTCTATTTTTGGGCCTTTGTCCCCCCATTATGTCAGGCTTCATGCAGGTTTCTTGGGCTAAGAGGTTGAGAGGTATCCTTCAAGTCTAAGATACCTGCATTAAAATGGAGCAGTGAAACATATAATCCAAACAGTGAAAAATATCATGAAGAAATGTGCTATTCCAGAAAAGATGGTCATTCATCTTCCATTGTTAGAGTACAGAAATATGTCTTTGCAAGATGTAGGTCTATCACCTTCTCGGATGTTGACTGGAATAAGGCTTGGATCCAAGAGGCCAATAACGTTTGGCTTTTTCCAGCCAGAAAGCAGAGTACAAGTAGAAAAGGCACTCAAAACAGAGGCAGTACTATGCTAAAAGAAACATAAGTTTGTCTCATCTACAATAAGTTAAAAGAGAGTCTCAGTAAATGTAAATTATAGGCCAAAATCTCATATAACAACAATTTTAATGGAAAATGAAGCATTCTGGTGCTTTTATTCAAACTTGCAGAACAACTCAATGAAAAGCATAAATGCAGAAAATCTCCTACACGTTTTTCGTCACCGTTAAAGACTGATTCAGTAATGTCATTAAGTTACAGCTACTGTGACGAAAAACGTGTAGGAGATTTTCTGCGTTTATGCTTTTCATTGAGTTGTTCTGCAAGTTGGAATAAAAGCACAACATAACGCTTCGTTTTCCCTGGATGGTTTCTTCATTTCATTTTACTGGTTATAGTTGTGGCTTAACCATAGGCTGCTGTTTCATTTGAGCAATTTTAATGGGTTATCATTAGATGCATTTGCACATAAAAGATTTGCAGAAATTAAAACAAAGTATGTTTACTTCTCAAGAGAATCTGATGCCTGAGATTCCTATAAAAGTGTCAATGAGAGAACAAAACTTCTGAGATACTTTAGGACCTGTCATGAGTTGTTCAAGTATTAAAGTTAAATAACTGCTGCCTTACAATGTAGCAGTCATGAGTGGTGATTCTTCATCGGCTTTTAAAGGCTAATACACCAGATATGGTAGACTCATGAAGAAGCCACTTAGATTCGATGATTGTACATAATGTCTATAGTGAATGAGTATTTCATCTATTGATTGTTCTATGACTCACTAGCATAGTGTAAACTATTAATCAAATGTAGCAAGTCTGTTAAAGTGCATAACTATATTCCTCTGGTATATATTTTCTTTTTCACAAAAAAAAAGAAAGAAAAAATAAAAATAAACTACCTTTAAGAGTAGTGTTACAGCTTTCTCTCCATACTGCTGTGAGTACCCCCGGGAGTCATTTCTTTACTAACTTGCCAAATATCACATATGAACCCCATGTCTGTCCTGTATTAAACTCTATTTTACCTAACTATCACCCACATAGTCCCCTTCATTCAAATGAAAGACAATTCCTCACCACCTATAAACCTCAAAAAGCAATTGAAAACAGCCTTTACTGTTACTCATTTGCCAAATAATGTAATTCTATTCCACAGGTTATTAGATATCTAAGCTAACTTCTCTCCTTTAAGCATCTTTTAAAAGACCATTTTTTAAACTAATGCCCTGCACATGCTCCACCCCTGGCTGAACATAACCTTTATCTATCACCTTCTCAGGCTGAATAGAATCTTTTCCCTATCACCTCTTTCCATTTCCACTAAGTTATCTTACCCTCTACCCACTGAATTCTTATCAAATGGAAAAAGCAAGTGTGACATTTTAGCAATATTACTGGAGTTTCTTCTGTGCGGAGTCTGCATGTCCTCCCTGCAGCTGTGTAAACTTTAAAAGACATGCAGGTAGGTGCGTGCGTGAATGGGTGTGCCTTCCATGAAGGCTGGGTGTCGGGCTGGCAACTCAGCACCATAAAAACCACTGCCAATCATTAGTGGACCAGTGATCTGCTGTGGTGACCCCCTAACCAGGAAAAGCAGAAAGATATTGCTTTTTACTGTCATTAAAAAAACAGTTTCTATTTCCAGAAATATAAAGAATGTTTTGTTTTCTTCTCTCTCAATATAACAAGTGCAAATAATGTTTGTTTGTTTAATCTTGTTATTAATATCTCAGTGTCAAATTTTTTACCATTATCTCTACATCTCCGAAGGAGAAGAGGAGGGGGGAGGCATGCCCGAAGGCAGGAAGAGAGGAGGAAGGTTAGGAGTGTAGTAGTGAGGGTAGGAACTTTGAATGTTGGCAGTATGACTGGTATAGGGAGAGACCTAGCTGATATGATGGAGAGAAGGAAGGTTGATATATTGTGCGTGCAAGAGACCAGATGGAAGGGAAGTAAGGCCAGGTGTATAGGAGGCAGGTTCAAATTGTTATATCATGGTGTGGATAGCAGGAGAAAGGGGGTAGGGGTTATCCTAAAGGAACAGTATGCCAAGAGTGTTTTGGAGGTGAAGAGAATGTCTGATAGAGTGATGTTTATGAAGCTTGAAATTGATGGTACAATGATGAATGTTGTTAGTGCATATGCTCCACAAGCTGGGTGTGCGATGGATGAGAAAGAAAAATTTTGGAGTGAGTTGGATGAAGTGGTGGTGAGTGTACCCAAGGGTGAGAGACTAGTGATTGGAGCAGACTTCAATGGGCATGTTGGTGAAGTGAACAGAGGGAATGAGGAAGTGATGGGTAGGTATGGTGTTAAGGAGAGGAATGCAGAAGGTCAGATGATTGTGGATTTTGCAAAAAGGATGGACATGGCTGTGGTGAACACGTATTTTAAGAAGAGGGAGGAGTATAGGGTGACATACAAGAGTGGAGGAAGATGCACACAGGTGGATTTTATCCTATGTAGGAGGGCCAGTCTGAAGGAGATTGGAGACTGTAAAGTGGTGACAGGGGAAAGTGTAGTTAAGCAGCATAGAATGGTGGTCTGTAGGATGACATTGGTGATCAAGAAGAGGAGGAGGAGTGTGAAAGCAGTGTCAAGGATTAAATGGCGGAAGTTAAAAAAGGGTGATTGTGAAGTGGAGTTCAGGGAAGAGTTAAGACAGGCACTGGGAGACAGTGAAGAGTTACCGAATAGCTGGGTAACTACAGCAGAGCTAGTAAGGGAGACTGCTAGAAAGGTGCTTGCTGTGACATCTGGACAGAGGAAGGAGGACAAGGAGACCTGGTGGTGGAATGAGGAAGTACAGGAGAGTATACAGAGGAAGAGGCTGGTGAAGAAGAAGTGGGATTGTCAAAGAGATGAAGAAAGTAGACATGAGTATAAGGAGATGAGGCGCATGGCAAAGAGAAAGGTGGCGAAGGCTAAGGATAAGGCATATAGAGAGTTGTATGAGAGATTGGACACTAAAGAGGGAGAAAAGGAACTGTACCAATTGGCTATACAGAGGGACAGAGCTGGGAAAGATGTGCAGCAGGTAAGGGTGATAAAGGATAGTGAGGGAAACATACTCACAAGTGAGGAGAGTGTGTTGAGTAGATGGAAAGAGTACTTTGAATGGGCTGATGAATGAAGAGAATGAGAGAGAGAGAGAAGGTTGGATGATGTGGGGATAGTGAATCAGGAAGTGAAACAGATTAGCAAGGAGGAAGTAAGGACAGCTATGAAGAGGATGAAGAATGGAAAGGCTGTTGGACCAGATGACATACCAGTGGAAGCATGGAGGTGCTTAGGAGAAATGGCAGTGGAATTTTTAACCAGATTGTTTAATGAAATTTTGGAAAATCAGAGGATGCCTGAGGAGTGGAGAAAAAGTGTTTTGGTACCTATCTTTAAGAATAAGGGTGATGTGCAGAGCTGCAGTAACTACAGAGATATAAAATTGATCAGTCACAGCTTGAAGTTATGGGAAAGAGTAGTGGAAGCTAGGTTAAGAAGGGAGGTGATGATTAGTGATCAGCAATATGGTTTCATGCCAGGAAAGAGCACTACAGATGCAATGTTTGCTCTGAGAGTGTTGTTGGAGAAATACAGAGAAGGTCAGAAGGAGTTGCATTGTGTCTTTGTGGACTTAGAGAAAGCATATGACAGGGTGCCTAGAGAGGAGTTGTGGTATTGTATGAGGAAGTCGGGAGTGGCAGAGAAGTATGTAAGAGTGGTACAGGATATGTACAAGGGTAGTGTGACATTGGTGAGGACTGCAGTGGGAGTGACAGATACGTTTAAGGTGGAGGTGGGATTACATCAAGGATCAGCTCTGAGCCCTTTCTTATTTTCAGTGGTGATGGACAGGTTGACAGATGAGATCAGACAGGAGGGCCCATGGACTATGATGTTTGCAGATGACATTGTGATATGTAGTGAGAGTAGGGACCAGGTTGAGGAGACCCTGGAGAGGTTGAGATATGCTTTAGAGAGGAGAGGAATGAAGGTCAGCAGGGCTAAAACAGAATATATGTGTGTAAATGAGAGGGAGGGTAGAGGAATGGTGAGGATGCAAGGAGTAGAGTTGGTAAAGGTGGATGAGTTTAAGTACTTGGGATCAACAGTTCAGAGTAATGGTGAGTGTGGAAGAGAGGTGAAGAAGAGAGTACAGGCAGGGTGGAATGGGTGGAGAAGAGTGTCAGGAGTGATTTGTGACAGATGGGTACCAGTAAGAGTGAAAGGGAAGGTCTACAAGAGGGTAGTGAGACCAGCTATGTTATATGGGTTGGAGACGGTGGCATTGACAAAAAGGCAGGGGTCAGAGCTGGATGTGGCAGAGTTAAAGATGTTAAGATTTGCACTGGGTGTGACTAGGATGGACAGGATTAGGAATCAGTATATTAGAGGGTCAGCTCAGGTTGGACAGTTTGGAGACAAAGCAAGAGAGGCGAGATTGCATTGGTTTGGACATGTGCTGAGGAGGGATGCTGGGTATATTGGGAAAAGGATGCTAAGGATGGAGCTGCCAGGTAAAAGGAAAAGAGGAAGGCCTAAGATAAGGTTTATGGATGTGGTGAGAGAGGACATGCAGGAGGTTGGTGTGGAAGAGCATGATGCAGAGGACAGGAAGAAATGGAAGCAGATGATCCGCTGTGGCAACCCCTAACGGGAACAGCCGAAAGAAGATGATAATCTCTACGTTTCAGATTGCATTCTATTCAGATGTTTTCTGTAATGTGTTTACTGTAATTTCTCTAATAATGTGGAGATTTTCTCCCGGGGCCTCCACTCTTTTTGACCAATGTGGACTTTCCCAGTAAGCAAATGTCAGTAAATATATAAAATCCTGATCATATCTGCCATGACCTCATCTGAGCCTGCAGCTTTCCCTGGCTTTATTTTTCTTACTGGTGGTCTTGCTTCTTCTAAGGTGGGCTCCTCTTCTTTTTTTCATCACAGGCAGTGCCTGGGGCAGTACAGCTTCTGTGGGTTTGTTCATTCATAAGCTGCTGGAAGTAGTTCTTCCATCTGTCTTTGATGTACTGTGGACTGGTGAGCAGGATTTTGCTGGCATCCCTTATGAAGAGTGTCTGTTGACTATCTTCTTTATCTTTCTGTCTTTCCTTTGCAACCATATAGAGTTTCTTTGTGCCCTCTACTGACTACTGAGTCACATTACAGAGACTGATAGAGTGCCTCTGAAGCCTTGTTCTTTGGTATTGTGACTGCTCTGTCAGCCTCTTTGTTAACCAGCCAGCATTCATTTTTAGTCTAGTCTAACCTTTCTCCCACTTCTTCTGCATTCCTTCTTTCCTTTGATAACTTCTTGGATTTCTGGATTCTACCACCAGCTTTCCTTGCGGTGGTGCAGTGGTAGCATTGTCGCCTCACAGCAAGAGGTTCTCCCATTTGATTCGTGGCTGGAGCGCCTTCTGCGTGGAGTCTGCATGTCCTCCCCGCGGTCGAGTGGTGTTTGAAAGACATGCGTGAATGGGCGTGTCTTCGTTGAAGGTTGGGCATCGAGCTGGCACCTCGGCACTGTGAAAATCTACTGCCAATCATTAGTGGACTGGAGTTCTGCTGTGGTGACCCCTAACTGGGAAAAGCCGAAGGAACAATAACAACCACCAGCTTTCCTTGTGTACCTTATTTCTATAATTGGCTTGTGCACATAACTGTTCTATAGTCCTCACATATGATATTTCGAAGGAGTTGCCAC
Organism: Protopterus annectens; assembly: GCF_019279795.1. NCBI lineage: Eukaryota > Metazoa > Chordata > Ceratodontiformes > Protopteridae > Protopterus > Protopterus annectens. The sequence goes on along the minus strand of NC_056746.1, from coordinate 263,522,638 downwards.
TCTTCTTCTCCAGATATTTCCTCTTCTTTCTGAGGTTCTAGAGCCCTGAATATTTCCTTGAACTCTAGTGCTGTCTGTCCTGTCAACTTCCAAGCTGTCAGCCCAGTCTGACCTTAGATCTTTCTCTGACTACTGCTGTAGCTGAATGTGGCAACCAGTGGTTTATGCTGTGGGCCAACTGTTTTACAGAGGATGATTTTGCAATGACTGATTCTATTCCAATGCCCTTTCTTTACTAGGAGGAAGTCTACTTGAGTTGCAGGTTAGCCACTTTTCTATGTGATGTTGTGCGCCTCTTTTGCTGAACCATGTGTTGGCTACTATCAAGTCATCCACTAGACAGAAGTCTAGAATAGCCACTCCACCTTTATTCCTGTTGCCCCACCCATGTAGATCCAGACAGTCCTCATATCCTGTTCTTTCCCTGATATATATACTCAGTTTCCTCATTATCAACACCAACTCATGTTGTCCTGCTTATCTAGTAGGGTGTGAAACTACTGTATGAATGCATTATTTTCCTCTGTATCACAACCCTGCTGTGGGGCATAGGCTGAGATTATGAATACTGCCATATCATTACACTGGAGTCTGATTGACAATTTTCTGTCACTAATTCTGATGACATCCCTCACTGTCTCCTGAAGCCTTTCCCTCACTATAATTACCACCCCATTTCTAGTCTGTCCTCTGCCTGAGTTAGTACACTGTGGATCTCAAGCTAAATGGCTCTGTTTCACTGACCTTCTATCTTGTCTCTTGGATAAAGAGGATGTCCAGCCTCTTCCTTACCATCAGACCATCAACTTCCAAGCCAAGTGTAACAATCTTTAGCTCATGTTTGGTAGGTTGATTGGTTTTACATCCAGCTTTCACTCAGAGTTATCCAGGTAACCCAAGCAGGGCAACTAGACACCAGTCAACCAGTAGCTTATTGGACCAGGGCTTTATGGTGGGCACACACTGGCCAATAGGGGCATATAGAATCCTATGACAATTAAAGTGAGTCTATGGAGTAAGTTGGAGTAGGCCAGGTCCTCATCCCACTTATAACCAGAAAATACCCATGCCCATTTTTGGTGGTATTGGTCAACATGATTTAATTACCTAGAGCCAATTTTTAAACCATAGAGGGGCTAGCCTTGACACAGCATGCAGTCTGTGAGCCATGTTCTTATATCTAAAGGATACTGCTCACCACAACTGATGGCCATAGCGATTGGTCTTTACAATTCTGCCTTGATAGGCACCATCAAGAATATGTGCTTCTGCCCACAAATCCATTCTTAAGAAAACAATACAACCTCTTTCACCTGAAAGACAAATAAGTGCATTATAATCACCCATGGGGAGTACTTAGATTTGTTTGGGGCTTCAGGGAGTTAGTCCCCCCCCGGGTCTGCCAATCTGGATTTAAAGTGTGTACATTGCTGTTCTATGTACATTTGGTCAAGCACCGCCTCAGTCAGTGTTCCCAAATTCACACTACAAGAGGTTTCATGATGCACTAACATTTTAGCTGGGATAGCCAGTGGGCCTGATACTTTAGGCTGTGTAAGTTCAACCAGAATGTGAACTAGCTCCAAATCAGCTACCAGACTTATCTTTGTGCTTCTTGTCCATGGATATAATGACAAATATGTCCCATGGTATGTAGCTAAGTAAGGCAAATCAAATGCTGGATCACTGTTGCTCTTTTTCAGCTTTAAAATACTTTATTCTGCACAAGGAAATAACAGCACAAAAACACTTACTGTGCAGAATTGGCACTGCTTCAGAGGGAAAACTCGGTTCAATTCTTTCTGAAATCTCAGAATGATAAATGTGTGTGATAATACCTTGTACAAGGAGGAATTATCGATGATAATGTGGCCTGCCATTTTATATTACATGTTTAATTGTAGAAGGAAACAACAAGCTCAAACGTTCTGCCCTTTCAATGCATTTAATTTTTAATCCCCTCCTTCCTCCTGTCTTTACCTGTCCTGTGGCTTGATGACTGCCTCCTTGGATTCCCTCACCGTCACCCATTTTGGCAGTCTACTTCAGGGGTAAAGAGCTATTTTCACAGATACAGGGAATAGTTGGTCTCTATAACCGTCTACCTGTGTTCCTTTCTCCACCCCTTTCCTTCACATTTCCCCAGCATGAATTTCTGCAACCATATCATGTCCCTTGGTTTATCCATAAGCAGTAAGAGCAGCACAAGCTTATTTAGTCCCTTGTCCCTAGGCGTACCCTTTCTCCAAAATCCCATCCACCATTCTGGTGCCTTTCCTCTGAAACCTACTAGCAGCATGATGCTCCCCTTCCTGTTTCACCTACATAACTGGACTCCATTGTCAAAATATGGCCTGGTGAGAGTTTAGTAGAGTGGTAGCATTACTGCTTTGCTTCTGGATGCCATCCGCATAATGATACCTCCACCAGAATTCTGTTTGCTCCTGTCACTGCCCTCTGACTCTGCTAATAATGGTCTAATATAAGATATATTTCCTGCTCTCCCTCACTATTGCTTCCATTTCCCTCAGCTCATACTATTGTAGCTCAGGTGTAGTGTAGAGACCAGGTGGCATAATGATTAAGGTCTTTGCCTCACATGCACAAGGTACAAGGCTCAATCCTGACCTATGACCAATGCCTGTTTGGAGTTCGCATGTTCTCCCTGTGTCTCTGTGGGGTTTCTCCCATGTCCATAAAACATGCTGAGTGGTTTCATCTCAAACTCACCAATGAATGGAGCTGTGGGCACCAGCACAGACTCTACATGGTACCCTATAGGGGGAAGAGTTGTACAGACCAACCACTTTGGGCATCTACTGTGGTGAGCAGTATCCTCAAGATAGGAGAACACAGATCACAGATTGTGTGCCGTGGCAGGGCTAGCCACTCGATGGTGTAAAATATGGCTCTAGGTGATTTGGTCATGATGACTAATGTTGCCAAAATGGGCATGGGTAGTTATTGGTGATAAGTAGGTTGAGGACCCGATCTACTCTGACCTTCGCCAAGGACCCTTGCTAATGGTGAGAGGGGTATGTGTGCCCCTATTGGCCAGTGTATGCCCTCCATAAAGCCCAGCAGCCCTAACTCAATAAGCTACTGGCTGGCCAGAGTCTAGTTGCCCGGCCTGGGTTACCTTAGATAGCTCTGTTGAGCGAAAGCTAGACGTAAAACCAACCAATCTGCAAAACATAAACTGAGAATTGCTATGCTTAATGTAGGTTCACTGACAGGACACAGCTTGGAAATGGATGACATGATGATACAGAGGAGGCTGGATATCCGATGTAATGAGATGGAAGGGCAGTGCAGCAAAGCCAGACTCTACTACTCAGGAGGGGGACAGATTAGAATAATTGTGCTGAGAGAGAGGCATCAGAAGGCAGTGAGGGATATCATCAGAATTAATGACAGACTCATTGCAATCAGACTCCAGTGTAATGACAGGGCAGTATTCATAATCTCAGCTCATGTCCCACAGCAAGGTTGTGACAGTGAGGAAAAGAGTGCATTCAGACAGCAGTTGCAGGACCTACTAGATAAAGCAGGGCAACAGGACAAGATGAATTGGTGTTGAGAATGGGTGACTTCACCACACATATAGGGATAGACAGAACAGGATATGTGGACTGCCTGACTCCACCTGGGTGGGACAACAGGAATAAAGAAGGAGAAGCCATTCTAGACTTCTGTCTAGCAAATGGCTTGATAGTAGCCAGCACATGGTTCAGAAAGAGAGACAGTCACAAGATCACATAAAAGAGTAGCCAACATGCAACTCAGGTAGACTTCCTCCTAGTAAGGAAAAGGCACTGGGGATAATCCATGATTGCAAAGTCATCCCCAGTCAGCCCACAGTATAAACCACTCATTGCCACAATCGGCTGCAAGCAGTGGTCAGAGACCAGGCTGAAAACCTGGAAGTTGACTGGAGAGAAGGTACAACAGCTCAAGGAAATTACTCAGAGCCCTAGCACCCCAAGAACAAGAGGAAATAGGTGGAGTTAAACAAGAATGGCAGCGCCTAAAAAACAGCATGTGTTCAGACTACAGAAAAGATATGTGGCCAGGTATGGAAATAAGATACATAAGGAAAGCTGGTGGCGGAATGCAGAAGTCCAGGAAGTCATCAAAAGAAAGGAGGAGTGCAGGAAGATGTGGGAGATATAAAAGACTGACCAGGCTAGGAAGGATTACTGGTTGGCTAACAAAGAAGCTAAGAAAGAAGTTGCAATAGCAAAGAATAGGGCATTGGAGGCACTCTGCCAGCTTCTGGAAATTGACTCAGTAAGTTTCACAAATAAACTATATCAGGTTGCAAGGCAAAGACAGAAAGATAAAGAAGATAGTCAGACACCCTTCATAAGGGATGCCAGCAACACCCAGCTCATCAGTTCACAGGACCTCAAAGGCAGATGGAATGAGTATTTTCAGCAGCTTCTGAATGAAGAAAACCCCACATAAGCTGTACTGCCCCAAACACAGCCTGTGATGAAAGAAGAGGAGGAGCCCACCCTAGAAGAAGTAAAACCATCACTAAGGAAAATGAAGTAAAGGAAATCAGCAGGCTCACATGAGGTCACAGCAGATATGATAAAGATGCTAGGTGAGATAGGGGAGAAATGGCTTCTGAGGGTACTAATAGCAGTGTGGAAAGAAAGGTGTATCCCAGATGACTGGAGAATAAGCATACTCGTGCCAGTGTACAAGAACAAAGGGGACATCCACATCTGTGGTCAGTACAGATGCATCAAACTCCTACCACATTGCATGAAAGTTCTGGAGAGTGTGCTTGATAAACGGATATGTGGAGCAGTAGAATGTAAGATGGGAGATGAGCAGGTTTGGATTCAGATCAGGATGCAGCACAATTGGCCAAATGTTTGCAGTGAGACAGATACTTGAGAAGAAACTAGAGATGAGGAGACGGTCCAACTGGACATTCCTAGACTTGGAGAAAGCATGTGACAAGGTCCCAAGAAAGCTGACCTGGGCAGTACTGCAGTGGTTTGAAGTCCCAGAAACACTGGTAGAATTAGTGCAGACTATGTACAAGGACCCAGTGACTCAGGTTCAAACAGTGTTCAGCCTCACAGAGGGGTTCCCAGTGGTGGGAGTGGATATACACCAGGGATCAGCTCTGAACCCACTGCCATACCTCCCAACTGTCCTTGATTTTCAGGGACGTCCCTGATTTTGACTCAGATTTTAGCCCTGTCCCTCTTAATCCCTCCTAAAAATCAGTGACCTTTGGAGAAAATGTGGTCAATTATACTTAATAAATAATGACAATAATTGAAGTTATACCCTTCTTTTAATTCAAAAATGAATATTAATTCACATTTTCTTGTTCTGACAGTGTCTGAAGTTAATAGTACTGATATATTAAAAGTGTTCCTGATTACTTCTGGATTTGTCCCTGATTCTGCTGAGATTTGTCCCTGATTGGTTGAGAGTTATGCCCACTGCTGTTCATACTGGTGATGGACTACATTATCAAACAGGTAAGAGGGGACAGATCAACAAAGTTGCTGTATGCAGACGATGTGGGATTACAGGCTGACTCTGAGCTAGAACTTCAGCGGGAAAGGAAAATGGAATGCAAAACTGAAGGCGCATGGGATTAAACTAAGCACAGAGAAGACGATGGTAATGGCAGCAAATTGGGGAAGAAGCTGAGAATAGAGATAGAAGTCTGATAGTGGATCAGGTAAACAAATTCAAGTATCTGGGAGGGGTGGTTGAGGAGAAGGGAAGTCTGAATGAAGAGGTTAAAGTAGAATCAGAGGGACTGCAGCCAACTGGCAGAGTGTCAGGTGTAGTCTATGACAGAAGAATGCCAAAGAAGTTTAAAAGTAAGGTGTACCAGACAGCGGTGTGACCAGTGCTACTGCATGGTACAGAAACCTGGGCAGCAAAGGAAGAACAGTTGAAGAAGCTAGAGGTGATGGAAATTAAGAACCTGAGAAGGGTGGTAGGATACACACTGTGGGACAGATGAAGAAATGAGGATACAGGAGCAGAAACCAAAGTAGCTCCAATTACAGAAAAGATCAAAGAGAACAGATTACTGGAGTTTGGACACATGTAGAAAAACAGAAGACAATCTGGTGAGGAAGATTTGGGACAGACAGGAAGAAGGTAAGAGGAAGCGAGGACACCAACAAAGAGGTGGATAGATTGTGTGAAAGAAGATCTGCGACAGCATACCTCTCATCTGTACCGGATTCCTCATTTTTTACCAGTTTTGGGGTTCAAATAATGGGGTGCCACAAATTCCCGAGTGGCCCCCTTAATTCCCGATTTCCCTTTTTTTTTTTTTTAATTTTGTCGGCGATTTTGCTGACATCATCACGTGCAGAGACATGCACAATTACATCAGCTTTGTGAGCAGCCTGCCAGCCTGTCGGAATTCAGCTGATGGCTCGAGGGGTGTGACTGACTGCATTTGTTTGTTTATGGTTAGCACTTGGTTGACGTGTGTGTTGCAGATGCAGACTTGCAGTTATTCCAGAAACTGAATCCAGACAGAGAGGGAGATGAGTTATGGGAAAGAGAGAGCAGCTGAGCTGACAGCAACAGATTTTTTTTTTTTAATTCTAGAGGGCAGGTGGCAGAGGCTTTAGTTTATAAGGCAGTCAACCCCGTCCTTAAGCCATTCATTTGTGTGAGTGTAGCAGGCAGCAGTCAGACCCGGAGCTGTGCGGTCATGAAAAAATATATTATTTCTACTTCTTCCCCTGGCACTTCCACCTCCTCCAGGTAAACTAAAGATAAAATAAATATAAAAAGAAAAATAATTAATTGAGACTCATGCATGAATGATTGGTGAATGATGCTGAAGAGTTGATTTATGATCATTCACAATGTCTGTGCTTTGCGGGTGACCACGGGCTGCAAGATGTGTGTATATATATATACAGAGAGAAAGGACAAAGCTTGGACTAATACTTACTAAGATAAAGTTTTTTGCCATGTAATTATCTCTGTTATGTTACGAAAGAAAAGTATGCCATATTCTGACTGGTATGGTTATCATTGCAATTTGTATATATCTTCCTGTTTCCATAGGTTTCTTGTTAAGAGAAAACAGAGGTTTAAAGTGTCTGTTTTGTCCTGTAAATAGTTTCCGCCTACATATAGCTAGTAATGTTAATGTTTTCACAGACAGTACCTAGGTTTAATTGATCCTTGGTTCCTGTTAATATGCAAATAGTGTGTAAAATACTTAATGTCAATTTTCAATGATTTTTTAAACAAATCTTGGGCAGTGACTTAGTGTGTGTGTAATATTTATACCTAGGAAAGAGTTAATTGTGCAACTGATAAAAAGAGGTTTCATACCTTACCAACATCATTGAATCAAATGATATACTTAGTATTAAAACATTTTATTATTATTAATGCAAGAAGGGCACCTAGGATGATTTGTTAAATAAGCAAGACATATGAATAGGTAAGGGTAAGGGATGAGGCACTCAGGGCTATAGACAAGGTTGTGAGGAACATGAAAAAAGGCACAAAGAGAAACAAAAAGAAGAAAATACATCAAAGAAGCTACATAGAAATGTGAGGCCAGAAATTAGGGTAAAAGAGGGAGGAATACAACATGTGGTAAGGGTGTGGGGGAGCACATGAAAAGGAAACAAATACAAAGACAACAAAAGAGGTAGGAGCAGTAAGAGCTAAAGTTCAAGAGGAGTTATCCAAAGGGATTGAGAAAGGAAGTAATAAGTTTAGGTATGTGGCAGAAAGATGGGAGAGAGAAACAGAACTGGTCAGTCTAGGCAGAAATATGAAGTTCATGAAAAAGAACACAGCCGGCACAAAATGGTGTTAGAGCAAACATTGATTCCAAACATGGCAAAAGGCAGACCGTTTCGGCAATCCAAACTATGCCTTCCTCAGTGTAAATAATAACCACAATTAGCCATATTATATAGGAATGGTAAGAACAGCAACACAAATTGACTGCTTGGTCACAATTGCTCTTTGAGTCCTGGTGGAAATCTACCTAGGGTAGCTTGGATAATCAGACTGTTCGGATAATCAAATATACATTGAACCAGATAAAAAAACTTCTAAAATCTTTTTTTTTTCTGCACACAGGGAATACACTTTTCAACTGTCAGTTCTAGTAAACAATAAAGAATACTTTTTACACACAAGCTCAGAAAACACACACAAGCGAATACGTATAACCTTTACATATTCAGACTTTATAGTTTTTCCTACCTGAAAACTTTGGAAGGCTGCGTTCGGATAATTGACACTTTTGATAATTGACGTTCAGATAATCGACTCCCTACTGTAAAAAATTAAGTAAACAAATAAGAGCCATTTAAAGTGCCAGTGAAATGAAAGAAGGCTAAGACGTATTCCTCTGCTTATGTCTCTGTTAGCTTGCCTGCCTCTGCAAAGTAGTGTCCAGAAAAAGAATTTATAGATAGTAAGCCATTATCTAGAAAAAAATCATAGATACTAAGTCAACAGGTTTATTGCTGCTGCTTTTTTTTTTTACTGCAGTTTTTTTTTTCTTAATGCTGTTAATCAGAACAGCCCTGTGATATAGATGGATGGAACACTGTCTTATTTCCCAGATGACCAGTATTCTAGCTAGCAGTCCATGCAGTGATGAAGCCAGCCCAGAAAATATGGCAGAATGCAGACAAGGTGCCTATCCAGGCAGGAGAGAACTGGTGAATGTCGCATTACTGAAGCAGTACTTACAGAATGCCCCATACTGAGCTGCTCTGCATAGAGACTTGGAGGTAGCAGCCCAGCCAAAAGAGTGCATGCATTTCACTTTTTTTTTATCTGAAGTGTACAGAAGATCAAAGTTACAGCACCTTGTCATAACTGGGCATTGCAGTGTATCTACTCACCAACAGAAACTGGGCTATTAAAAGTACTAAAAAATCTACTTAAATCCCACTGGATGACAGCCATAGACAATAGCTCTCACCTCCCTTCTGCCACTGACCGATACCAAGAACAAAGACAAATTAATGTACATTACTTCAGCACTGCCGTTGTAAATCTTAACCTCTGTTACCCCCTTCATCTAATGTCTTTGATCTTTCACAGCATCTATGACTTCTGAAGTGAATCCTGTCTTCATGTACAGAGGCCAAAGTGTGTTTTAGTTTTACTGTCAGACCTTCCAACAATCTGAGTTTATTACCGTAAGTACTAACCAATGGTAATACCATAAGTACTAACTGATGGTAAAACCATAACTACTAACGGAGTCAATCTTCTTTCAGTCCACAAAAAGTTTTCTCCAACATCACAGTTTAAAAGCACTGGTTTTCTAGCACACAACCTCACTTAGTCTCAATTACAATTTGTTACTAGAGAAATATAACTCTAAATATATAGACATTTGTTGACAATGTGATATCTTGTCTTTTTAAAATCTTACTGACATTTGCCAGAGCTTTCCTTCCGAGAATCAAGTGTCTTTTAATTTCATGGCTGCAACTACCGTATGCAGGGATCTGTAAGCCCACGGAAAGAAAATATGTCACTGTCTCTGTTTCTTCCACATTTAATTGCAAGGAAATGGTGTGGGCTATATGACACTATTTTGGCTTTTTTTTTTTTTTACGCTAAGCAGCAAGCCAGCGTTTGCATTTTCTATTTTCACTTCAACAGGCTCTTCAACTCTTCCTCCTTTTCAGCCATCAGAGTGGTTTCATCTGCATATCTGAGGTTATTAGTATTTCTCCCAGCAGTTTTGATTCCAGCTCCCAGTTTATGCAACCCAGCATTCCACATCATGTATTCGGCATATGAGTTTTAAAAGTAGGGTGTTAATATAGACAGTTGTTACTGTTTTCCCTGTATTAAGCCAGTCAGTAATTCTATATTTGTTCCAACTATTCTTTCTTGTTCAGCATACAGATTCTTTAGAAGGAAAATAAGGTGATCCACTGTTTTTCTTTGTTCTGCATACAGATTCCCCAGGAGGGAAATGAGAGCACCCACTATCCCCATTTTTTTAAGAAATGGCCATAGTTTGTTGAGATATTGACAGCCAAAAACTTTAGAGTAGTCATTAAAGCAGAAATAAATATTTTTCTGGAAGTCCTTTGCTTCTGTGTTATCTAATAGATGTTGGCAATTGGGTTTCTGGTGCCGTTGTCCCTTCTAAACCAGCATATACACATGGAAGTTCATGATTCATATACTTCTGGAGTCTAGCTTGCAGGATCTTGAACATTAACTTTTTAACATGAAACAAGGACAAATGTAGGATAATTTGAACACTAAGGATTGGAATGCAAATCAACATTTTCCAATCTAATAACCACTCTTCCAAAGTTTCTGTTAAATTCCATGTAACAATGGTTTGGCATCATTTTACAGGATTTTAAATGATTCAGCTGGAATTCCATCACTTGCTGCAGCCTTGTTATTAGAAAGGCTTTAAACAGCACATTTATCATTACTATACAACATGGCTGACTTCAGATCAAAGAATATACACGTACGTGTCGGTGCTGTCCCAGCCCTTCTTATACAGTTCTGTACATTCCTGCAACCTGTTCTGTGAGGGCCTTCCCATCTATGCACTTGATTATGCCTCTTTTTACCTGAAATTGTCCCTCAGTAACGTCAGTGTAGCTGCGGAGATGTCTTGTTGTTCCCATTCAGCCTCCTTCTAGTTCGTTGCAGTAATCATTGAAGTGTGCCTTCTTACTTCTTCTTCCTATTCCCTGAAACTCGACATTTAGTTTGACACATTTTTCCCAATCTCAATTGCTTTTGCTCTCCTTTTTCCATCCACTTCTAAAACCTTCACAGAAAGACACTTTGCTCTTTTAATATTATTTAAGCATAGTATATTTGCTGCTGTTGTTGCCACCTCCTGCACAATATCACAAACGTCTGTCCATAGTTCTTCAGGTGATCAATCCAGCAGGTCAACAATACCACCTGGCACATAACAAGATAATCCCCACCCATCCACTCTAACTCCTCACATTCTCCCTCCCCAATCTACCCTTTCTCCTCTACTCCACCCCCAGTTCATCAGATCACCATTTTCTCCTCACTCTCACCTCCTTGACCCTTTACTCATTCCACAAACACCTCCTTTTTCTTTCATATATATATATATATATATATATATATATATATATATATATATATATATATATATATATATATATATATATATATATATATATATATATATATATATCCACAGTCAACTTGGGGTTTTATTTTGTGTTTTTCCGTCAGTCAGTCAGATTTTGATATTGGCCATTTCGTGACATCCCTGTGTAAAGATGCTTCTTTGGCAGTTGAAATATAACTAGTCAATTTTCTTTTTTCTTTCTTTTTTTTTTGCTCCCCCTCAGAATGTTGTCCAGTGACTCACTTCACCCACCAATTGTTCTTATGCTCCACTTCCACTGGTATATAGTTCTTTGCTGCATTGGGCTATCCTTTCATCTTTGAGCACTTCAACTGGTGGATTTCCTTTTGGCTTGAATGCGTTAGAAATATATCACACTTACCATTAGTTTGTGTCTATATGTATGGATACACACACACAGATCACAACACACTTACTTAATTATTTACTTTATTTTAATAATTTATTTTGGTTTTGTTGTTGCTACTTCCTGCAGAATATTACAAACTTTTGTCCATAGTTCTTCATAAGCTCTGTCCATAGGGCCTAATCACTTAAATCTTTTTTGGAACTCACATAATCAAAACTAATCAAGGAAGCACAAACAAATGAAAATATTATTATTATTATTTTTTTTTTGTGTGTGTGTGAATAAGTCCCCCTATTAATGAGAAACTTCCTAACTGCACTGTTCCATGATCTAATTGTCTCATTCTTAACACACACACACACACACACACACACACACACACACACACACACACACACACACACACACACATGCATGCACATACACACGAACACACATAATGTGATCAAAAATTCCCATCTTGATGAAATGTTGCCTTAAAGAAACCAATGACATCCATATACAACAAATCATATTTATTTATTTCAGTTGTTAAATATGCAACAGACTGCCTTTATTTTTGTGTCTGGTATCTAACAAAACAGAATTAGGTAATACTTTTTTGTTTGCTAGTTAAAGATTGCAGATCAGAATATGAGCAGACATAGGTCACATCATTTAGAAAATAAAAATAACTGTGTATAGCTTTATGTGTTCTTGGCAAAATGTTATTAAGGTTGCTTAGGTGTTAATTGTTTGTGTACTATTCTTAAGTACTTATTTACTTTTCACTTGTCATGGGGATCCAAGAACTGAACATGATAAAGCAGGCAATACAAACTGGATGAGAGGAAAGAGATTAGATGCTCAGCATGTGTGGCAGAGTCTGGCTAATGGGACTTTGAGGTGGCAGAGGATTTGAGCTTGTGGGAGAATAAATGAGCTTCATATAAGAATGTTAGTGACAGAGATGGCTGTGAGTTGAATGGTCGAGTGAGAAAGGATAGAATGGGAACAGAGAGAAGATGGATAGGATGCCAATAGACAGTCAGAAATGGTTTAGGAGAAAGGCAGAGGACAAGAGCATAGGGGCCAAGATTGTCAGATGAATACAACCAAGTGAGGTAACAGAAAGTAAGGTAGATGTAAAGGATGGAAGAGAAAGCCAGCAAAGAGATGACAAGGATAAGGGAGCCAAGGTGTAGGGACAGAATAACCGAGAAGGAATGAAAGAGAAAAAAAGAGAGGTGGCTATTCAGGAGCCAACACCACAGGAAGATCAGGAAAGATACTCTTTGAGATAGGAGAATCAGATAATTTGATTTTATAGTTGACTCTGCCTGCAGGTAAAAAAAATAATTATACCTGCATTGACTGAAAGATATTTCGGTAGGATATAAAGAATGCTCAGTTTATTATCATATAAGTATTATGTTTATAGCTGGCTAGTTGCTAGCTGCCAGCCAATAAAACATTTCAAACTGGAAGGAGTACTAACAACAATTCTGCAAGGGGCACATAGTAAAGAGCCTCATCTGCTGTACATACAGGATATGCAAAGTGTGCACATGTTCCCGGAACTATATACACATTCCAAACATTAAAAAGAAAATGTGCAGCACACCCTGACCAGACATCAGTTAGCGCAGAGGATTAAGGCTATGAGCTGTTGATGAGCTGCTTCCTGGAGACTAGGGTTTGATTCCCTCAGCCTTCATTTATCAACTGTGTGACTCTGAGCAAGTCACTTAACCAGGCAGTGCTCTGGGGAAATTAGGACATTGGGCTAGACTCCTCAATGGTCTCCTGGACTGGACGCCTAGTAACTACCTATAAACACAAAAGGGTATGTCCTGCCTAGAAGTACACAATTTGTCCCTTTGTGGCACATGTGCTTAACAATAATAATAATAATCACAACAATAAGAATTGCTGTAATACTGCATGGTATTAACATCTTTACCTCCATCATCCATTTCTAGTTTTGCACTTGCCGTTTTCTGTTTTTTGCCAAAATGTTTAAACAACATTTAAGGGTGCTAGTTTGTGTTTTGTAATCAAGTTTGACTAGAACTGCCAACATTTGACTCCTGCGTGAGTTTATTGCTGTCTTAAAAGCCTAAGATTTAACTTTCATGCTGATTTTATTTTCTGGTTGTTGGATTGTTCCTGCACTTTTCTCGTGGGTCCCCTCTGTAATCTCAAGAGAAACTTCCTCAGACTGTGTATATATTTGAACCCTAAGTAAGTAGCTGCATTTTTATAGCTAAGTCACATCTTCTGATCATTATGTGACCAATGTGGCCTGTGGGACTAAGGGGAAGCAGTCTTTATCACATCTGCTGTATGTAATCTATTCCATTTGTCTTGCTCTTTCCTGTGCTGGATAATCTTGGTTACTACTGTTACTAAATTTGTCAACTATTTTAATCCTGTCATATTAAACAGCAATGTCTGTTGTGAAACTGACAAGCCATAACATTTAATACAATTGCACATAATATACTTGGGCTTTCACCTAAACATACATACTTAGCTATTATGGTAATATCTCAGGGTTCAATTGCCCATAAATCTGCTCACATTTGCTGCTTTAGTTATTACTAAATGCACCCTTTTTGCTTCTATTTTTAGTCAGCAATATTTTGGCTAACGATGAATCCATCTTGACTAGGTTTCTAAAATCTGGAAAAGTGTTAATATTTACTTAAATAATATCAAATAAGAAAGGTAGAAGTCTCAGCTGGCACTAATTTTTCAGAAATGTTCTGAACTAAAGGATGAACCACTTTGGTATCCTTAACCACTGATTACATTATCTGAGCAAAATTTACTGTTACCACAAGTACTTTTAAAATAAAAAAAACTAATCTGGGCATTCTTATATTAAAGTTACACATGAACAACAAAGAAAAGTTAAGTAAAACACCAGGCTGTCTAACTGGAAATACTCACACTCGTGTAACCTCTGAATAGTAATGCTAGTGCTAGTGGTACTAGCCAGCCTGTCTCATTTTAATATATACAAAAGGAAACAGAAGACTTTATGATGGACAGATATAACCAAAAATTAGTTCTTTCTTGTCCTAGAGTAGATGCAGGATGTATTAGCAGACACCATTCAGAGTGAGAATAGGAAGTGGCCTATAAGATCGAAGAACAACTACTGAGGGCTATGGCCCAAGGCTGTGTATTGGTGCCAGTACTGCTCAACCCATTTATATATCGGCTATAACCAGACAGTTGTAACAGAGGGAATTTATCAGTGATTCCACTACAAACATTCCAGATCATTTGGTTTTACAATATCAAAAGAACAAGCTGTTTACATGGGCAACTACCAACGGTAGAGGCTTAACTATGGCAGGGCAAAGAAGGCAGCTTCTCCTAGCGCAAGGTGTTGGGGACAGGATTGCTAGGTGCCAATAATGTGGTACTGGCATTCAAAAATGAATGCTGATACTGTGTTTGCCAAGTACTGAAGCATTTTTTATGTGGTAGTATAATATACATCAAATTAAGTACTTTATGTGTCATAAATATTCTTGTTTTATAGCAAATATAGCTTGTTTTGAATTGTTTTGTGAGGAAGATGGAAAGACACTCAACAGGGCAAGCACTTACATATACTGGTGTCCATTAAATACTGCTAAGTTGTTTGAAAAGAGTCTCTTCAGTGCTTTCTTAGATAATTCTGGTAGATATGTTGACAGGAGACAGCCTGGAATCATTTAGTTGCCATATAGTGAAAACTTGACTATGATCACTATGGGAAGACAGAACATGTACTAAGAAACAATTACCGGACTGTTAGTTAGCATAATGTCCAGAAGGGTGTCTTTATTAGTTGGTGTATGTAGTGGTGCACCTGTATGGACCAATTGGGCTAGATTTTTAGATAAATCCACTGCATTGATTTTGGGTTTCAGCAGGTTTAAGCAGCCCAGATTTGTATGAAACACATCATATAATACAAACATTATATTACAAAACATTTTTTCTTGTGTGAAAACAATTGTGATTCACTTCAAGGACCATCCCATAATACCTTCATCAGGGCAGTCATGCATTAAATCAGGCATGAATGCCGCTGTGCTGAATGTGGCTAGATGCTACCCAGGCAGAGCTGCACTTGTGGCACAACAAGAGTTTAAGAATGTGATGTGGTACAAGCAATGGATATAAATTAATGACAATTATACAACGACCCCCCATTAATATTCAAAAACTTGCACACTGATTGGTCAGCATGCCCGTTGTAAATCAGAGTTATAGTAATGGAAAAAGGTCTGGTTGCCCAGACTTTTTCCATTACTATAACTGTTTTTTTACAGCAACGGATAACGCAAGATCTCCATTGCTTCACACTTTCTCGCTATGTTAAACGAGTTTAACATAGCGAGACAGCTTTAAAAAAAGCAACGGAAATTCTCCGTTGCTTTTTTTAAAGCTGTCTCGCTATGTTAATCTCCTTTAACATAGCGAGACGGTTTGTAAAAAGCAAAGGAGATCTTGCTTTTTCTGTTGTTTTTGCCCACAGCTCTGATGTACTGCGTAGGCATACACATGCGCAGTACATCAGAACTGCCGCAGAATACCAGACAGCTGCGGAAGGGCAGCAAGGAGGCATTATACAATGCCATTATTTAAGAAAAGTAATTATTTTTTTTCTTAAATAATATCATTGTATAATAGCAATAACCCACTTCTGGGTGTGGGTAATGCTGGATTTACCCACAGTTGGCTTTGTTTGGCCACTCGGGCTTCGCCCTCATGACCAAACCACACCAACCATGGGTAAATCCAGCATTACCCACACCCAGGCGTGGGTTATTGCTATAATAACTCATTAGTGAGAATGAACTTACATCTTCACTTCACAAGTAATCAAAAGCAGGTTCAAAGGTGCAATAGAAAGCTCTGTTATAAACAGATGGAAATTGTTGAGACGTGTCATACAAGAATGGATGAAGATCATATAAAGCTGAAGAGAAAGACGGGTGTAAAGATAGAGAACAGCTGAAATTATCATGAAGAGTAGAGGAAAAATGGGTATGAAGAAAATAAATATATTCTTACCAGTAATGGAGTGGAAAGAATATGCTCAAGAAATCAAAAGCAAAACAAGATTCCATACATTGGGGAATGTAGACAAGCTTAAGGGTTCAAAAAGAAGAAATAAAGGACGAAGGAGACATGGACGAGGCAGATGCTAGGTGATAAAACTAAGTGGTTCAAACTAAGGGCAAGTAGAGAAACGATGACAGAAGAAATGTCTGTCAAAAGATGCAGTCTCCACTGATACAGAGAAACAGACACAGGAAAAAAGGGGTGATACATGACCTTCCACGGTGACATAAAGTTATGCTACTTGCCACCTTCACTGGCATAGAGACTCCACTTTAGCCCTAACTGTGTGTCTTTTTCACCAAACAGCAGACCACGCACAGTCCTTCATTCCGCACTGCATCTCATTCTTTGTCATTTTATTGACATGACTTGTATTTGGATCCTGCTACACAGCTAGATTCAGCTTCTTGGATTATTCACAGTCACTTATTTATTTATTTATTTATTATTTTATTCGACATTTGTTAACCGGGATGGTCTGACTGGGCAGAGCCTTTTTTCAGTGGAGGCCTGGAGAGAAAAGCTCCACATTACAACAATAAGAATATTAACATGATAAAGTACATGACAAATATCTGACAATAAATTTGACAATATAAGCAGTAATAGTAAAATATATCTATAAGTAAAAATAAGAAAGAGACAGACAAAATAGATAACAGTAACAGAGTAATGGAAGAAAGAAATATGAAAGTCAAGTTGGGCCATTATGAAGAAATATTTGAATAAAGAAGAGTGTAGAGGAAATGAAAGGAGAGGAATAGGGAGAAAGTAGTGCTAGAGTAGGGGCAGGGTTCAAGGTGGATGATTACAGATACAAGACCAGGTGCTATTTAGATGCAGTTTGTGTTTTCTTAAATTCATGGACATTGGAAATGCTTCTCAGGGGCAACGGAAGTTTATTCCATTGGGTGGCAAGAGCAGAGCTGTAAAGATTCTGTCCAATTGACTTTTTAGGTTTATAAATTTGTAGTAGGCATTGGTCAGATCTTCTGAGAGATCAAGGGGGGTGTAGAGGGAGATAAGTGCAGAGATACTAGTGCAGATGGAGGGTTTATTCAGGATAGAATGGATAACTAGAAGTTGAGAGAATAAGAGTTGATTAGGAAACTCTAGCCAACTGAGTGTCCTCAGAGCTTGATAATGATGATATGTAAAAGACAGGTTAGCAGCTAATCTGGCTACCGTGTTGTAGGTAGTTTCTAATTTGGAGAGAAGTGAAGACTGTAAATTAGTTAGAATTTGTGAGCCATAGAAGAGGTTTGGGAGGAGGTAGGCATGGGCTAGTGAGATTCTAGAGTCAGGGGTTAGGAACCTTTTATTTCTATATAATAGACCAAGCGTTTGGTGGGTTTCCTTAATACAATGATGTACATGTAGATCAAATTTGAGCTGATTATCTGTGGTCACACCTAGGAGCCTAGTATGGGTTTCAGGGGTAATGAAAGTATCATTTAGTGAGGAGATGGCAAATGATTTCAGGTGGTAGGGGGATTTTAGGAGGAAGAGGAGGAGTTTTGTATTTTAGGGATGAGAATGAGTTGATTGTTAGTTGGCCAGGATTCAGTGAAGTTGAAGGATTTCTGTGTAATGGTTAGCAGGTCTGTAGGGTTGTCAGCAAAAGAGATGATAGTGGAGTCGTCAGCATACTGAATGAGGGAGGATTGGGGGCAAGATTGGTGTAGCTGGTTAGTAAAGATGTTGAAAAGAAGGGGACCTAGAATTGAGCCCTGAGGGACACCCATATTGATTGGGGAAAAAGGGAGAGAGAGTAGAGAGCCATTTGACAGATTGCATCCTATCTGTAAGATTGCTGTTGAACAAAGAGATAGTTGACGTAGATAGATTAAGTTGGGACAATTTGGAGAAGAGAATGGGGTGGGAGACAATGTCAAAGGCTTTAGAGAGGTCTAAGAAGAGGCAGGAGACTAGTTTATTGTTATCTCTGGCAAGGCAGATAGAGTTGATAAAGGAAATGAGAGCAGTAGTTGTACTATGGTAAGGGCAAAAAGCATGCTGGGTATTGGTAATCAGGTTTTCATGAATGAGATAAGTTAAGAATTGTTTGTGAAAACAATGTTCTAGCATTTTGGAAAGAGAAGAAAGTATGGCTATAGGCAGGTAATTAGAGAGTTCAATAGAATTCCTTCCCTTGTGGATGGGTATTATGTGGGAATTTTTCCAAATAGTGGGGACAGTCGATTCCCTAATGGAACGATTTATGAGAATGGAGACTAGGTATGCTATAGAATTGTCAGCAGTGTTTAGAAAGAGAGATGAACCTTATTAATTTATATACAGCCTTATTGCTAACATAGTAATTGTTAACAGGTATATACAAATATTTATTTTCTAGGTATTACAGTACACCAACTTTACCCTATTTAGTTTCTGATCCCTCAAAGCTATATTTGTACTTGGATTGATACACTTTAATGTATAATGCTATTGTGTACATTTTATTTGGTGAATTATTTTTACTAAATTGTTTTTCTTATTTCTGAATTTATGTCCCAGGATGAGCCTGAAGTAGGACCGGTTCAATCAGTGCTCTACCCTGGGCAACAAATCTAGATAAAGAAATGCATAAATACACTATAACAGTAAAGAGAAGTAAAAGTGTAAGCGGCTCAAGAGGTTGTACACCCACTTTGAATACGGACGAACAGAAGGCTGTGGGTTCTATTCCCATGCAAGGTAGTTAGACTAATTTTCCAGTGCTGACACTGTAGTGCAGAATAAGGGTGGGGTTACTTCCCTCCTGAGTGTGCCATCCTTCAGATGACATGTTAAATAAAGCCCCAAAAATGAACCTCAGCTGAACCAGTAACCAAAAGAACAAATGACAACTGAAGACAATATGTGAACCAAGATTAATGTATTAAGTACTTCTGTCCATTCAGTAGACTTTATCAGAGCAAATTACACCAAAAAATGCAGCAGATAAATACACTGCCTATTGATTATGTGATCATGTCATTTGACTATTATAGCACACCTTTAATATAAAATATTAGAATAAATATACAAGTAACAATAAAAAATCACACAAATAAGTAAATCATACAAAATCTCCACCTGAGCTAGTGGTAACTTAGATAGCTGTAAAGGAACTTAATGAAAAAGTCAGAGAATTTCTTTTGTATACTGAGCAGCTTTGGTTCAGTTAGTATGAATATCAGCTCAGGTCTGTAATGAAAGCAGGCCATAGTCCAAGTGAGACTAACCCAGTCAACAAAAGATAAATAAAATAAAGTTCCCTTCCGCTGTTTGCTGCAACCTTGCAATTATAATATGTTTCCAGGAAACCTGTGGTGCAGGAGTGTCAAAGCTCCTACGAACTATGACCCTTATCCCATTTTTGTTTACGCATGCATATGGTGCCCGATGCTGTTTATGATATTTGTACTAATGCACAGACTCATTCGACATGCTACTGACTAATACATGACAACACATAAAGACCACTGTATACAGTGCTAAACATGAATTAGAGGTGGGTGTCAAATAATATAAATTAAATTTGTATAATCCTTTCGCTGGGCAAACTAATACACATTAGAGCTGTTTTTGCACCATGGCATGTATGGTGTATAGTAACTACAGTGCAATTCTGTCCCATCCTCCATCCTTTATTATTACTTTACTGCAGTCCATTATTAATGCAACTCAGCACTTAGCTCTGGCAAATGACTGGTACCAGCATTTCCTATTTAACTTTTCAGTCCTAAATGTTCATGCTGTTTATACATGCACTGCATTGTAAGTCAGCAAGTCCACAAAATAAATGTTCATAATGTATGAGGCCTCAAGGTCTAGGGGCTTTCCAGAGCCAGTGTTCATAATATACTCAGTAAACAGAATACTTTAATATGTCTGTTTCCTTACAAAACATGTCATACTAGTCACATAAGCACCAAGCTTACAATCACTGCTTATAGTTCATAGCTCCCCCCACACTCATATTTTCTTTGTATTAAATTTGTTTATATTCATGTTAGTCAAGAAAAATGTTACTAGGGAAACAAGAAAAACAAATTGTTGAAAAATGTCTGTTTTGGCCATTGTCTGTATATTCAGCTTATGCAGATGTCAAATAGGAGGTAAATGGTTCCAATCATAACAGCACTGTTTTGGCTGGGGTTCCATTCTGGAACCCCCAAGCTGTTAATAAGAGGCATGACCATCCTGCTATGTAAACCAAGTTTTAAATAGTGAAGAGAAGTCATGTGGCTCAGCAGCCCCTTGCGCATGACCCGAAGAAACATTCTGGTTGTTTCCTACAAGACCAGGAGGCAGGGCAAGAAATGAGATGTATTTCCCTCCTGCTCCTGTTGCTCCTGTGCTTGTATTAACCTTCTAGATGGTGGTCTGTTGTACTCTAGATTCTGGTGGTACCTGGTGTGGAACAAAGACTGCAATCTTCAAGAATAATAAGTGGTTATGATCTGAATGCCTCTGAGCAAATATAAGTACCCCGTTTCAAACAAGCAGCTTCTTTTTCTGCCACCTGTGATCAACAGACACCTGGGGCATCTCTGGTCCCTCACCCTTCAATCCTCATGCTTGCAGTGATGAATTATAGTTGCATTGATTTTCTAGCCTCCGTCTATATTAATTAAAATAAAAACAAATTGTTAAAAACAGATGGTTTGTCAAACAGCCCACTGAACAGTCTGTATACAATTTATGGATATGACTGAGGGAGTATGGAACAGTGGCACAGATAAATAAGGTTGCAGGGCTGGTGTTAGCATTTTGGGGGCCACCAGCAAATGTCAAGTTTGGGGTCCCCCAGACACTTCTAGTCTAAGTAACACTGTGTCACAGCCATCCATCCTAAGCAACCTTTTAGTTCACACTACGAATCTTTAGGAGTAGCATGACTGAGCTGTAGTTACAATGCTCTTACATTACAGCAGGCCTATGTACAATACTATGTTGGCCAATCTCACACAGGGACATTTACACTTACTGGCATTTAGTTGCAACAATGATACATTAAAACAACTTCATATACAGGTCTGGACTTGTGTAATGATGCCCTAGGCCAACTTTTCAGCCCCCCCCCCCCCCGACACACACACACACCCTCCAGTCCTCCCCTCTGTTTCCTCCCATCTTGGGCTCCTCACACCATACACATTACTTGTTGTCTTCCTTTTCATATATTTTGCCTTACTCTTCAGCTTTTACAAAAAGCTACAACTTTCTGTCTGCTCTGAAGTACATTTATTTATTTTTTTTCCTTTTTACACAGCCTTTTCATTCAATGATGGCTTGAACAGAAATTATAATTAAGGAAAGAAATTTATTGTTATTCAGCTTTAGTTTTCCTTGCATACTTTCAACATAACCTTTCTATAAGCCAGGGTTCAAGAAGCCATAAGGTTATAGATGTTCTGAGACACATTTTAGAGCATTTTCCCAACCTTTAATCCAATGGTGGCCGAAACAGAAATCATGAGTAAGAAAAACAAATAGTTTTTTTTTATTCTTTCATGGAGGATATAATTCATGCCCAAGGCTTACCGTTCAAAGTTGACAAAATAGTAGCCAACAATAAACTAACAAGGCAATTGTTGTGAGGATAGACAGATCCTGTCTGGGAATACTGCCTGCCCCCCACCCCCCACCCCCCCCCAAAAAAAAGATAGTCACTGCCTGTGCATCCCCTTGATGTTATATTGGGATAAAAGTGGAGGTTCAGCTTTCCACAGGTGTGTATTTTAAGTGAATACTAACACACATACACATAGTATGTCTCCTCACTCCTCACCCCCAATGGCAGCCACCTGTATATGTGCCTGATGTGTGATTGTGAAGAAAGTGAGAAAAGCTAATGACTGTAGTAAAGTATTCTACTTTGCTGCTTCTAAACAGTACACTACAAGCTATAGTAGCCTTCTTTGTACACCTCTGAGGTCTGTGAGAAAAGTAAAAGAAACAATGACCATACTGTCCTCAGCCCAAACACGTCTAAGGTTTGAAACTGTGATGAAAATTAAAGAAGTAATAACTATGCACTCTCCAACCCACACCCACCCCCCATACACACATAACCCACAGCAGCTTTCTGTACACACACATCTGATCAAGGATGGTTTTAGAATGTATAAGACGCGGTGGTACAGCGGTAGCATTTTTACCTCACAGCAAGAGGTTCTCCCGTTCGATTCTCAGCTTGGCTTGGGAGTGCCTTCTGTGTGGAGTCTGCATGTCCTCGCTGCGGTTGGGTAGCATTCAAAAGACATGCGTGCGTAAATGGGTGTGCCTTCGTTGAAGGTTGGACGTCGAGCTGGCACCTCAGTGTTTCGTAAAAAATCTACTGCCAATCATTAGCAGACCGGAGTTCCGCTGTGGTGACCCCTTACTGGGAAAAAGACAAACAAACAGTTGAGAGCAGAGGCCATTATCAGCTTTTTCCCAACTTTTATATCACGGCCCTGTTCAGATTAAACAACGTAATCAGAAAATTAATATGGTTTTCTCTCCTCATTTTTCTCCAACAAGCAAAAGTTTTTGTGGGGCCCCCACACAGTCAAGTATGATTAAGGGATACCCCTGTATCCATTTATATAGTCTGGGGAGACTCCTAAAATATCTAAGAGTCTGAATGTTATGCAATATATTTTATGCCTAACTTTTGAAATATAATTACTTATTAGCTGCATTTTTTAATGATACCCAGAAGAATAATGTAGGTGTCCTAGCATTATTGGGTGTGTGCACAGATAAAAATCAATAAGTCACTTTTCTTTACCTCACTGAGGAGTAATGTATAGCTGTCACTGTACCTGATTTCTCAGACCATCCCTGATTTTGCTTATATTTTTGCTCTGTCTATCAAAAAGTTTGATTTGCTGGTAAATTATTCAGGATTACAGTCAATAAATCCAGACATTGGAGTTTTATACGTATTATCCAAAAGTGCATGTTGATGCAAAAGGTGTTATTCTATTAACTTTTATGTAAATTAGAGTAATATTTAAAATGTGTTCCTGATTCTGAGTCTTTATTCTATTATTTTTATCAGTGCACTGAATTCATAAGCAGAGTATTTGAGAGTTATAATATCTGGTGTTCTTCCAGTATTTGTAAAACTTTCTGAAAGAGAAGACCATCCTTGATGATCAGAAGCATCAGCTCTTCTTAAAATCCAAAGTTTGCAATGAGATAACTCACTCTGGGCTGCTGATCTGTCTAGTGCTTACCCTGCTCATGTTCATTATCAGCTTTATCCTAGCAGGGTCGTATCACAGCCCTCTTCAGGTTAAACTGCATAATCAGGAAATTAATACATTTTTCCTCATTTTCCCCAAGGATGATTTAAGGCCCCTCCCTGCAGCCATGGGTATTGCAGGTACCTAAAGCTGGCAATGTTGTTACTTTTAGTGGAGAAAGTGTCTGCCAGCAGGGTTTAACTAAACCAGGGGCACTATGTCAATGATAAAATATTTAATAGAATTGTGAAGCAAGTCACTTGATAAAATAGTGACGTTAAAGACATGCAGATAGGTGTGCGCATGAATGGGTATGCCTTCTTTGGAGGTTGGGTGTTGGGCTGGCAACTTGGCACCATAAAAATTCAATGCCAATCATTAGCAGACCGGAGTTCCGCTGTGGCGACCCCTAACCGGGAAAAGCCGAAAGACATTACTTACTATAACCAGAAATATCTTTCTTTGAATTTTAAAGGAGATACAAATAAGACCTGGTTTATTAAGTATACTAAATTGCTGTAATAGCTTTTGTTGGTTTGACAGACATGTTACAAAATATCAAGATGATATAACTTGCTGTGGTTGGGGGCCCCCCAAGAACAGGGGGCCCCCCAGCAACCACAGGGTTCGCTGGTGCCTAAAGCCAGCTATGCAGGTTGTAAGGCTGTAAGTATATGTACAGGTATATCATTTCTTTTTTTTTTTTTTTGGCTTTGGGGAAAAAAGTCTGCACTCTATTAGACTAGAACACTCATGAGCAGAAAAATCAAACAAAACCTTGAGCACTGGGCCAGTGTTTAAATCAAAGTCACTGTATGCCTGGCATTTGTAGCAGAGTGTTAAGCCTGTGAGCTGTAGTTCCTGTACTATAGGGTTTGATTCCTTCAGCCCTCATTTGCATAATGTAAGAACCTGCACAAGTCACTTAACCAGACAGTACATAGGGTCAACTGAGAATTTGGGCTAACCTCCTTAATGGTAACCTGGACTGCAAGTCTAGCAACTACTTATTAGGTTAATTGTTGATATAAAAGGTGCAGAGATCCGTGTTTAAAAGAAGAGCTATCCATTAAATACAAAGGCAATGTTAAGATCTCATTACTACACTGATCTTCCAGACAGATAAGTTTCCTTCTAAAATAAGTACTGTTTTCTGAGGCATTCTATAATGTTAGGTGGGCAAAAATAAAAGCATCTGCAGCAGAATAGAAGCTGCTCAGAGCAGAAGTATACACAGTTATTATCTTATTGGTAAAGTACTGCTACACAGATGCTGAGAGCTGTACAATGATATACTGATGTCATGACTGATCTCAATAAAGGCATTGCAGTGCTATTAACTAATGTGCACATAAGCAGGTCACTACCTTCTTATACAACTTGGGTGCTCCTCTTAGGCAAAGCTGGTTGAAAAAATAAGTCCAAGAGATAGCAATGGACAATATTAGGAGGCCTGCAAACACTGTTTTAGCCAAGAGGACTATTGCCAGTGCAGAGAGGGTGCTTGCCAAATTGGGTCTATATTATTCGAACGAAAACTGCATTGCACGAATCCCGTTTGAGCAACACAAAATGAGTGAATGTTGCAAATATCGAATCTCATAAATAAAAAAACTAAGACGAAAACTGTCACTAACTGTTATATGCAGGGGGGCAAGCCCTCCTGCACCTCCCACACCCCCGCTACTTAAATATACCAACTCTGAGATTGCAGTCCATTGAAGTAAAGGGAAGAATTCCCTACAGCTATCTCCGTTCGTTCTTGCGATATTTGCGACATTCGCTCATTTTGTGTCGCACAAATGGGATTCGCGCAATGCAGTTTTCATTCGAATAATATAGACCCGCCAAATCATATGAATTTGCCAAGCTGACTACATGAGTGTGTAGGAATCTAGTGATAAGAGATGCCCTAATAGCACTCTGGTATTGTTGACTGGCTATGGAAGTGTGAGAAACAGCTGGTAATAATACCAGTTTACTTTCAGTGCCAGCTATTTATGCAATTCCCAGAGATGGCCAGTGGTAATACCAACTGGATTACATAGTTTGTTGGCTAAATAAATGCCATAGATGGCTAGTGATAGGATCAATCAGCTTAAAGATCCCATAGCATGACCAGAACTAGAACAGTGCCAAGGAGTGGAGTAGCTTTTGGTATTTCGTATATGTTCCTGTTAGGTGTAGCTGGTAGATTACATGAAAGTCTGGGATAATTATTGATTAGTCATAGCTAATAAACTCTGTAACACAGTTAGGATTCCTAGATTCATAGTTCTATAGACTGTTACTAGGTTAACAACCCAAGGGGCCTTTCTATTTTCGTGAAAGAATAATGATGTGCTGCATCCAAATAAGAGATTGAGGGCCAAGCATTTATAAGCTACCTCTTTCTGTAAGGGTGTAAATTTTCTATTCCCCATCCAGTTGTCTAGGTTGTGCTTAAACTGCTAATAGATGAACTCAGCTTTACATGGATGGGAAGCCTGTTCCATAGGAGGGGTAGTCCCTGGGACACATATCTGTCTATCTAGCATGTTCTGTTTAAGTCACAGACAAAACTCAGGTCTCAAGACCTTGTATTTCTGGTACTCTTTGACTTACAAATGTGTAAGAGATTTATAAGTGTGGGGTTGGTGGATACCCTGTAGGTCAGGCATAGATTACCCCTCCGCGATTTATAGGCGACCGAGTAGAAGGAAAGGGCTTTAAAGGAAAACTCCACCCTCTCCTACAGTTTGCCTCAATCTTTAGATTTCTTTTCTCCATACAATATGGTTCCAGCATTGTGTAGATACCTGAAACCTGCTTGTATTTTTTAAACCTTTTATTTACTTGCATAGGAGTCAAAGAAAGGGACAGCCCGCCTACTTTTTTTTTTAATCTCAACTTCTCACATACTTTGCAGAGACATTCATCTCTGCCTTCATGACATACCATAGACACAGTTAAATCTGTAGTTTACCCTGTCAGGTAATGCTGTCAGTCTTAGATGGGAATCCTGCTAATGTCAGGAACACAGCAGGTGATAATAAAAAAGGACAGAAAGCTGTAGAACTGTTTTCCACTGTTTTTATTGCAGAGAGGAGGAGAACTTAACACTCCCCTTCACGGCAAAGCAAAGCAATTAGATCAGTCAGGGGTTTAAAGGCAGTTGTCACCTCTTCCGACAAATTTGCATAAACAGCAACACAGTATTGAAATGCTAAGCTTTAAATGGTCGTTATTCATAATAGTTTATATGTTAAAACAATAAGTGAGAAGGTCACTGAAAAAACAATCAGTAAAAACAAAATGAAAACTCCAGCAAAGCTAGAACTTGCACTGAGTGACCTCCCAAACCTCTTGTATCTGAGGCATATGGGATATATGCAAATGATCCTTATGAACATCAGGTGGCTCAGCTCAATGGCAATTCTGAATGCCCATAACTTGTTTCATCGTTTCACTGAACAATTTCAGGCCAATAAAACCAAACCACCACTAACTATAAATATTAATATTTAGACTTTGTTATGACCTAATAAGCATAAGCAAAGTGTTTAACTAAGCATTAGAAACACAGGGCTGTTATTCCCAGCTGATGTCCATTATCATTAGGGTCACTGCAAAAATATCCCAGACAACAAACTAAAATAATGAGTGAGAAGGTCACTGAAAAAACAATCAGTAAAAACAAAATGAAATCTCCAGCAAAGCTAGAACTTCCACTGAGTGACCTCCCAAACCTCTTGTATCAGAGGTACATGGGATATATGCAAATGATCTTTATGAACATCAGGTGGTTCAGCTCAATGGCAATTCTGAATGCCCATGACTTGTTTCGTTGTTTCTCTGGACAATTTCAGGCCAATAAAGCCAAACCGCCACTAGCTGTGGATATGCATATTTCGGCCTTGTTATGACCTCGTCAGCACAGCACAAGTAGAGTGTTTAAGCATTAGAACATTAGAACACCTGATGTTCATAAGGATCATTTGCATATATCCCATGTGCCTCTGATACAAGAGGTTTGGGAGGTCACTCAGTGGAAGTTCTAGCTTTGCTGGAGTTTTCATTTTGTTTTTACTGATTGTTTTTTCAGTGACCTTCTCACTCGTTTAGTTTGTTGTCTGGGATATTTTTGCAGTGACCCTAATGATAATGGACATCAGCTGAGTATAACAGCCCTGTGTTTCTAATCCTTAGTAAAGTACTCTGCTTGTGCTGTGCTGGTGAGGTCATGATAAGGCTGAAATATGCATGGCCACAGTTAGTTGTGGTTTGGCTGTATTGTCCTGAAATTGTCTAGTGAAGCGAAACAAGTCATGGGTATTCAGAATTGCCATTAAGCTGAAACACCTGATGTTCATAAGGATCATTTGCATATATCCCATGTGCCTCTGGTGCAAGAGGTTTGGGAGGTCACTCAGTGGAAGTTCTAGCTTTGCTGGAGTTTTCATTTTGTTTTTACTGATTGTTTTTTCAGTGACCTTCTCACTCATTGTTTTAGTTTGTTGTCTGTAATATTTTTGCAGTGACCCTAATGATAATGGACATCAGCTGGGTATAACAGCCCTGTGTTTCTAATGCTTAGTTAAACACTCTGCTTGTGCTGTGCTGATGAGGTCATAGCAAGGCCAAAATATGCATATCCACAGCTAGTGGTGGTTTGGCTTTATTGGCCTGAAGTTATCCAGTGAAATGACAAAACAAGTCATGGGCATTCAGAATTGCTATTGAGCTGAAACAACTGATGTCATTAAGGATCATTTGCATATATCCCATGTGCTTCTGATACAAGAGGTGTGGGAGGTCACTCAGTGGAAGCTCTAGCTTTGCTGAAGTTTTCATTTTGTTTTTACTGATAGTTTATATGTTAAGATAACTTAAATGCAGTATCAAAGTTTTCTGTGACATTTAGAGAAAAGTCAGAAAATATTTTTTCTTCTAAAAAATACCAACATATTTACCATCTTCAAGCCCACACACACACACACACACACACACACACACACACACACACACACACACACACACACACACACACACTGGAAAGAACTGCAGAAAGAGAGACAGGTGGCAACCATATCAGTGTGTGCACTGATACTGTTCATAAAAAGGTATTATGTGCTTTTTATGATGTCCTTCTAGAGGAGGATGCATATCTGGTACACAGATCCATAGTAAGAGATTCCTACCGATTTTGAGTCAGTCCTTACATTGTTAGAGTGCATGAGCATTTTATAGTCCACAAAGAAAATGTGACCATTAATGGCAACCAAAATATACAGCTGAATTTACTTTAACATATGTTTACTATGTGCTTTTGTATTAAAAACGTTAAGAAAAGGAAATCAGAAGTACTTACCTGTGTTTAAATGTATACACACACACACACACACACACACACACACATTTTTGTACACATGTACTTTATACACATATACACAAACGCATACACACATAATATATATATATATATATATATATATATATATATATATATATATATATATATAAATATATATATATAAAATATATATATATATAAGAATATATATATATATATATATAGAGAGAGAGAGAGATAGATATATGCAATATGGGTGCATAGAATTCATTATTTATAATAAACTACATAGAAGAGTTAAACATTATTAATGTATACATCCTAGTAAATGTTGCTTAATGTTTTACTTGGTCACTGTCAATGGTATAGCCAGGTGTACTCAGTGTACTCAAGTGAGTACATTTTTTCTGAGTATCTCTTGAAAACTTCAACACTCAAAAAGCACAGGCTCTTTAGAACTGTGCAAACTAAAATTTAGAGTACAGAGGCATACAAAGAATGCTTGTATAAAAGGAATACAATTGTAAAAACAGCTTTTTGTGGGAATAAATAGTAACAGTTGAAAGTAATGTATCACCTTCCTATATGTATTGGGGTAGCATTTTGAGGGTTGAGTCCATTTTTAAAATGCTAGGAGGGTGGTAGGGGCAACAATATTAGGTTTCAGTACAAAATGTAAATTCCTGGCTGCACCCCTGGCCACTGTCACACATTGGCTATGTGTTGCACGTGCAATCTTGGTCAGTCCTTTTATGTCAGTATTTTTTTTCTTTGTATTGCTAAGTGCATTTAATACTTGTTATTATCTTTGCCAATGTAGGCAAGGTGCCACAAAAGGGTCCTGAAACCAGTTCACTTTCCTGGTTAGCAAAGTATAAATAAATATGAAATAGAAAAAAAGGAGGGTGAACACGACAGAAATAATTAAGAAACTAGTAAAGCACATTTTAATTCTCCATCATTCATGAGAGAGAGAGAAAAAGCTTTCCACTAAAGGCATTGGGAAGTAGCCGACAGACTTAGACTGGAGTCTTACTATTTGTTACTTGTACATGTACAGCAGGGATCATTTACTGTGGAGTCTTACTATTTGTTACTTGTACATGTACAGCAGGGATCATTTACTGCAGTGAGAGTTTTCACACCTCAGCATGAGAGTGTGGTGAAGGTTTGTCCATTATTGTAGAACTACAAAAAAATGCCATTACAAAAGCCTGTTATTTACCTACTTTCTTTTGCTGGAGGTCGCTAACAGCTATTTATAGCATAGAACAAGCTCTGACAGACACATAAATGAGGTTCAGTCAGAGTAATATAAAAGTATCTCTGTTTCAGAAGGTATGTTTGGATGACAGTGATGCACACTCCTGCCATTCTATCTCAGTGGTATGAGAAAACAACACCACTTCCTTATGTCTAGCATGACTCATATAAAGAAGACTTGAATTGTATTCTGGGAAGAAGGAATGAAAGCAAGAAAACAAGATCACATTGCCAAGGTAGGCCCCATCATCCGCCATTTTGAGAGAAACACATTACAATTGTAAAAGAAGCACTTGGAGTAATTTTGAGGCATTAAAATGGGTCTACTTTGATTCACTGAAAACTCATTTCACTGATTTTCAAAACACTCACACCAAATCTCTGAACGTGTGCCTACCTTTGGTTTTATATTGTTAGTTTTCAGTGAAATTAAATGCCCCCACACCTTCCTAACTATATATACTGACTCCAGAATCACACTACAGTGGGGGAAAAAGGCATATGATTTTATTTGCCCTTACGTATTTATTTATTTATTACTATAACAAATACTACTAGATATGATGCTCATATGCTCAGCTGTTGCGTTTGAACTGAAATGTATATTGGAGATTCAGTGAAATGAGTTTTCAGTGATTTCAGCTTTCACTGATTTTTTGAGGGTGAATTTAAATTCATTGAAATGAGTTTTCAGTGAATCAAAGTAGACCCATTAAAATAGCTCCGAAAATAAAGATACAATAAAAAAAATGTTTTTTTGAATTCTAAGGTAGAGTTTTCCCTCCAGTGCAGTTCTTTGTTCTTTTGACTGTGTACTTTTAACTCCTAGTTGGTGTGGCTTGAGCCTTAAAAAAATGAAGTTATCATACAGTTTAAACAAATATTTGTATCTCTGGAGCTGTAAGTGTTACTAGAAATCTGTAAATGGCAAACTATTCAGGATAAATTAATCTTCACATTGGTGGTATTCATTCAGTTTGATGCTTTAAACTGGATTTTATAAGCCAAAAAAGACAGTGAATATTAATTTTGTAATGTTGTATGAACAGCTTATGATATCGCAATAACTATTCAAGCAAGACACATACTGCCAGCAGGATTTTCTTCATACAGCTGTGAGCTTTCATATGAGGCTATGCAGTTCTGTCTGCATTATCTCAGTCTCCTATAGACTGATGAGGAGTGATTTATGCATAAATGTTGAGAAATATGAAAATTATTACAATTCAAATACACAATATACAATATCTCTTTAGCTGCATTAGACATAGGTCAAATATCAGTACAGTTGTGTTTGCCATCATGTATGCTTTTAGATGAAATTTTCTGATACCTTGTATGTAGCATGATTTTGGAATTATTGATGCAAATATGAACCAGCAATATTTGACACCTAGAGGTGTCAGTAGGTATTAACTGCAGAAACGCCTGGAGGCACACTCGGCAGTAATGAGTTACGCACTCTGCACAAGGCAGGTTTATTACACTTTGTATTTTTTTTTCTAAGGAACCTCTGAGATCACTCTAGGTGCTGCATTGCCTGGTCAAGTACATACAAAGGGAGCACTGTACTCTATGATTGGTCTGGTAAGGGCAGAGTACACTGGGTTAATGACCTCTTTGGACCTAGATGCCATACCCTTACTTATAAGTTGCGCAACATAAAAGGATTTCCTCACCAATGTGGCCACATAGTGGTCGAAGGTAAGGCTACTGTCTACATGTGCACCCAGACCAGATCTCTGACCATGATTGACTTTTAGAGGTGCATTATCAACATGTTAATTAGCCCGCATGGTGTATTTCCCAAAGTGTACAATTTTGCATTTCTTAGTATTGAGTTTAACACCATGGCTTTGGCACCCTTTATTATTCCGAGATAGAACTTCTTGAAGAATGCTAATGTCTGCAAGGAAGTAGATGATAACCTCCGGCTTGGAATCATCTGCAAACTTCGTCAGCCATAAACCTCAGTTGATGAAGGATGGCTACTAAGAGTTCAAAAGTGGAAGCCAACTTAATCTTGATACTTGTTGGAGGTTGCCAGATGAATGCCATGGATATCTAGTGATATTGACTGTTGTTTAAACTGAGAAACACACCAAAGAAGACTACTGAAAGAGCAGATGGACGAATGAGGGTACAACTTGGGTATTCTCTTTTGGCAAAGCCAATGTGCTAGATGTGAAATAGCAGTGGTTAATGATGACAGTAGGTGGTCTGTGACTCTGCAGAGTACTAATAGGTGACCTATGACTCTACAAAATAGTAATAGCTGACCTATGACTCCACAGAATAGTCAAAGGGACTTTTTGAAGGGTACAGAAAGGTGTTTCAAATGCATCAAACCAAAAACAAAGGAAAAGCAAGACATCTAAAAACTAAAAAAATTAACTGCTGGAGGAAACTGGATGATCATCCAGTTTCCTCCAGCAGTTTGTGGCACTTTTTTAGTTTTTGTTTCAAATGCATCCTGATCTCTGCAAATGCTAAAATTCAACCTACTGAGGTGACTAACATTGGGGCTACTCACCAAATAAACTGCAATATTTCAAAACTTGTACTGTTAAACTGCAGGCAGACACTATTAAAGTTTCACAAGAAAATAAGTCTTGTGCAGACACTAGCCAGCTCTGCTCAAAGTTGTCACCTAATGAAAACCACAGCTGTGCTACAAACTTTAAAAGATGATTCCACAGGCAATTCCAGCCTCATGTCTACTGCCACAGGGTAGTAGTACACATTGGCCAGTTTTCTCCCATTTTTTTCTAAGCTGTCTTCAGTAGAGTCAGAATAGGAGAGCACCCTAGATCAGTAGTAGTTAATATGCAGACTAGTTCACTAAAAAAGCCACATCGTCCAGAATGCTCTCTTACATGCATTTAACACTTTCTTCGGCCATTTTCTGTACTGGATCCAGACCCTTTTTACCAGAAAGGCTCATCTAGACTCTGCTACACTTTGCTGTGAAGGAAAGGTTAGTTTGCTTTTATTTGTTGTATTTTGTATTACTTTATTGCCTTTTTATATTTTGAATACTGTGGTTTGTTTTCTTTACCTTGTGTTTTACTTGCATTCTGCTTTAACTGCACATTAAAACTTCAAAAGAGACCACAGCTCTGTCTTTTCTGAGTCAGGCAGAAATCCCACCCAGTTACAGTTGTCTTCTTAAATACCACTGTCTTTCTAGTTGCCTGCCTCTTATGTTAATTTGACCATATATCTCATTTCCTCTCTGCTTTCAATGGCTTGTGTGAGTAAGCACAAAATTATCATTTTGTGAAATCACTCCCCTTCAACTATTTAAATTTATTGGCCATCCTACTGTATTCCATAGTACCAGAATACAAAAGTGACCACCCCTTTCAATCCATTTTGATGTTTTAAAAATAGTAACTCTCCACTAAACCTTAACTTTTTAAACAGGTAAAACTTCAGTTACCTACTTTCACATCTAACTTCTCTAGTGCACACTGCAGTGTGCATTTTTTTTTTCATCTTACCTTTAAGCATCCCTGTGATTAGCACTTGCTCTAATACCTGCTGGAAAGCACTAGGAAGCCTTAAACTGATACAAGCACTCAGCTCTCCTTGTTAATAAGGACAAATTAATCGTAGGCACTAAACAGCCTATAATTCCAAAGTACCTTGCTAAGGTAAGGAAAAACAGCTCCTGTACTTTACAAAAAAAAAAAAAAAAAAAGCACCAAAACAGGTATGTCCAAGGGTCAGCTTCTGGTGATTTCTCCTGTCCACCTGGTGAATCTGGACATACTGGGGCAATGTAGCAATTGCCTCATGTACACAGACAACCCTCTCCTCCTACCACCCAACACTACAACCTGTGAGAGATGCACTTACATAGCCAAACTGGAAGCAAAGCTCTCTCCACCCAAGATTGTGCTAGACAGTCAAGAGGAGAAGGTTAACACCCACACTACACCTCAAGCAACACATAGCCCTTCTAAACCCACACCACCAACCCCCACATATAGCAACACTAACTCCACATATGCAGAGACCCTTAACTGTATCCTGCCCAAGCAACAAGGACCTCTGAAGCTGAAATGCAAACAAACACCAATCACAACCAAAGTGTCACATAGCTCACAACACCAGTGTGCCACCCAGCAACAGCCCCAAGGCAAGACAACATACCTAACACTTTAGTCATAGGTGACTCTATAGTCTGGCACACTGATGTCCCACTCACCAGGTTGAACAAGGAGAAAATTACAGTCAGCTGCCTGTCGGGTGCAGGATCCTCCACATAACGTATGCATTCAAGTCACTCCACAACAAGTACAAATATGACTCTGTCATTGTCCATGTTGGAGTGAATGACTTAAGATGTACCTCCCTAGATTACATGAAAAGAGACATGGAAGAGCTCTCGGATCATGTGGCCCAGGCAAGTATGACCCTAGCCCTGAGTAGCATCCTGCCTTCACCCAGAGTGATATCACAATATAAGGACAAAATGATTGACTTCAACAATTGGCTAAGCTTCTGGTGTCATTCAAAGGGGATCCAGTATCTGTCTGCCTGGGATGATATGATCGACAGACCACGATGCTATGCCAAAGATGGTCTGCACCTGTCGTCACTGGGATTCAGGTTACTGGCTAAGGCTTTTGCCATCCCTATAGTGCCTTTTTTAGGCAAAGTTCAAAGGACAAAACCACCACCGTAACAGGTACAAGCATGTAAAATCTGAAGATAATGCTACTCAATGCTAGAAGTCTAAACCTCAAAATGCACTCTCTCAAGGCACTTCTAAAAATGGAGAACATCGATATCTGTGCAGTAACTGAGACCTGGTTCAAGGCTCCAGGGAGCACCCCTACAATACCAGGCTACAACTCTTACCACACTTTTCAGCCACCAAACCAGGACTGAAACACTAAAGGTGGAGGAGTGTCCATATTCACCAAGGATATTCACACCACCAGGCTAGTTGCCCAACACAATGCGTCTGAAATTCTCCAGGTGCAACTAACACTAGGTAAGACTGCAATCCAAATTGTAGCTTGCTACAGATCCCCCACCATACCCCAAGATTCTCACTACACCTTTCTCAACATACTGGAAAATATTAAGATAGAACCAAACACCCTAATACTGGGTGATTTTAACTACCCTGCCATTAACTGGGAAAACTACTCGTGTATCAACACCTTTGCCCAACGGTTCTTGGAATTCATAAATTCCAACGCCCCGGATCAACTAATCCATAGTCCCACCAGGGGCTCCAATATCCTAGACCTGTCATTACCAACATGGGAAATTGATACTCCACACTTATGGTCACCCCCTCATTAGTCAAGTCTGACCATAAGCTAATCACCCTTAACATCCACATCCCACCCCCACCCCCCAGTAAGGAAACCTCCATAAAAAACTTCTCCAAAGCCAACTTCATGCTACTCCAGTCAGAAGTGACAAACTTCATGACACCCATGCAGACGGGAACTGAAAGTTTGACTGCTGAATCCTACACTAAGGCACTGTACGAGCACATCCACTCATGCATGAATTGTGCCATCCCAAATAGAACCAAGATGCTCTCCTCCAAAAAAAGGAAGCCAATCTGGTGGTCCCCTGCCATAAACAAACTTTACAACAAAAGGAAGAAACAGTTGCAGAAAAGAGGAAAATCCCAGGATGCCAAAAACTCCCTTACCAGCCTCAGTAAGAAACTGAGATCCTTCATAAAATCCTCCAAAGCTAGTTACGAAAATAACATTTCCAAAGATTCCAAAGACATCCACAAGGCATTCTATAACTATGTCAAGAATCAAAATGGCAATGCTCAGATCTGCTCTGAGCTACAACAGAATGGCATTAAATATACTGATCCCAAGGATATTGCCAATATCCTGGAAGATCAATTCAGCGCCAACTTCACCCCCTCTCACCCACTAAACAGCCCATCTCAATACCAGAAGTTTGCCAAATTCCGGTAATAACGGCCACACAGGTAAAAAACGCACTCTGCAAAGCTAAGAATACAGCATCCATGGGACCAGATGACATCCTGGGCTGTGTACTACAATATGAACTGGCACCTCACCTAAGTGTCATGTTTAGTCACAGCCTCACCTCAGGTTTCGTGCCCACTGAGTGGCGCAGACCTACAGCTATCCCACTCCACAAGGGGGGATCCACCTTGGATGCCAGAAACTACAGTCCCATCAGTCTGATGAGCCTGATCTGCAAGGCCATGGAACGTTTTATCATGGAACTTATAAACAAATACATTGGCAACCTTCAAACACTGGACCCCACCCAGTTTGGGTTCGTGAAGGGCCGATCTTGTCTCCTGAAACTGATTGACTTCTTCGAATCAGTCTCCAGAGCCATGGACAAGGGTAAGGTGGTCCATACAGCCTATCTAGACCTCACCAAGGCCTTTGATACCATCCCCCACTCTGGAATCATAGATAAACTTACTAAGCTGGGCATTAATCCCTACATCACCCAATGGGTTGCCAACTGGCTTACTGACAGAACCCACACTGTAAAAGTAGCTGACTCCAAATCCAGCTCCAGACAAGTGACAAGTGGAGTACTTCAGGGTTCAGTCCTGGGACCGCTCCTGTTTGGCATCTACTTCTCTGAAGTACAGGCCAACACTAAGGAACTCTGGCTAACAAAGTTCGCAGATGACTGCAAACTGGGAGCCATTATTGAATCCCCAAATGATGCGGATACTCTGCAAAAGGGCCTTACAGAAACAGATGCTTGGTGCCAGAGCCATGGGCTCAAGCTCAATGCCAGGAAATGTATAGTTATCCCCTTTGGGAAAAAACATGTACCCATGAATTACCACATAGGTGGCAGTACACTAAACACCGAAAGTGTGATAAGAGACTTAGGGATACAGGTGGATAGTGGTCTCACCTTCGATAACCACATTGCCACAACAATCAGGAAATCCTTCTATGTGGCACACCTCATCACTAAGGGCTTTTCATCCAGAAAAAAGGAGGTCATTGTCCCACTGTACTCATCCCTCATTAGACCCATTATAGAGTACAACACCCTGTTTAGTATGTACCTCGCAAGACATCTGCAACAACTGGAAAGGCCGCAGAAATACCTCACTAAAAGAATCACAGACCTAAAGTAGATGCCCTACGCTGGCCACCTTTAAAAACTCCAGCTATACTCTGTCACATATCGTCTACTCAGAGGCGATCTCTGCTTAACATACAAGGCCATGTCAAACCCAGAGCTGTTGGACATGTTACACTTAAAGAAATCCCAATCCCTCAGAGCCACATGCTCCAGGGATCTAAACCTTGTCATCACAATAAACAAAACATGCTGGACAGATAGGTTCCTGACCCAGAGACTCCCCAGACTCTGGAATAGACTGCCCATACATGTCAAGCAGAGTGCCTCTTTGGCCCTCTTCAAAAGGAACCTTGATGGTTGGATGGGAGAAAGGAAATTCACCCCAGGGATCACGTCAGTCACCCTGCTAGACAGGGGTCCAGGGAAGTAAATAGTGTGGGAAGAAATAGCCAGGGAATTGTTATGGCTAGGCTTGTAAAGGCCCTAGGGCTGATAGCCTAGTACCAACCTATGAACCTATGAACCAATGAAGGTCAGCAATGACTGACTTCATGCAATACATCATAAAGAAGGTGCACATATCCAGGATCTTTGAAATGAGCACCAGCAGAGATGGTTGCTGGAAACAAGTGTTTATTTTTGGATTAAAAGACCATACCAAGTTTGTCTGCACCAACGTTTTCACCTTCTCCGTAGATGTGGTGTGAAAGTATAGAACTAGAGGTGATCCTAGTCCAGAACATGTATAGAAATAAACCACTAAGCAGACTATATTAAGCTGTTGTTTTTAACACAAACTTGTACCCCAGCATAAATGTAAGCTGAGTAAAGAACAAAAGTGAGAAAACAATACACTAGACTACTCTGTT
Source organism: Protopterus annectens (assembly GCF_019279795.1). Taxonomy (NCBI): domain Eukaryota; kingdom Metazoa; phylum Chordata; order Ceratodontiformes; family Protopteridae; genus Protopterus; species Protopterus annectens. Next base: position 263,484,243 of record NC_056746.1, on the reverse strand, counting down.
TCACAGTTTACTTTTGATATTCTGGTTAGGATGGTGTCCTAGCCCCATCTTTTCATAAGAAAAGCCAGTGATATTGTGATATATTAGTCTTCTGTTTTCATGTCTTTGATACACATCTGTTCGGTACAATAAAATCAGTCTGTTCTCATGTGTACCAAGTCTCAGGGCACACAAAGATACAAAAGTCATCTCTTGGTAAAAAATGGGAGAACCTATTACCACTTAATCAAAGAAGGTGCAAAAAAAAAAAAACATAATTAAACTTCTTGCCTTTAAAGCTACACATGTAATTCATACAATTATAGCCAAATCAGAGCCACAACTGTATTATAAGAATAGTAAAGCAGATGGAATACTGGGGTGGCACAACTGAAGACAGTCCTCCCCCACCAAGTCTGTGCAACTTTGGATTTAGAATGCAACAGAAGCAGAGATGCATAGGGACTGCATGGGGATGTCCCATGCAAAAGACTATTTAAAACTGTACAGGACTACTATTTGAGCCATTCATGAGGTTCCTATTATATGATCGAAGACGCATTCTTTCGAATGCAATTTGATCGAACTTGAAAGCACGAAACGGCAAAATACTGAAATGGCATATAAGCGATTTCTTTCCCTGGGAAAGAAATCGCTTGCCCACCTCCATTACTTTGCCATTTTCTTCACTGTAGTGCAATCTCGGAGTTGGTATATTTAAGTAGGGAGGGTGTGGGGGGGTGAAGCCCCCCACTTTATGTAATGTTTTAAAGTTTTGTTTTTTTTTTCTTTTGCGGAACAGTGATTTTGTTCCCTTGGAAAAAAATCGCTGTTCTAAGTGTTCAGGATTGTAAGTTTTCGCTTACATGGGGTTGGTAAATCAGTGTTCGCTTTTTTAATCATTCGCTGATTTAATATAGACCCCATTCATGCGTGTTGTGGATTTGGTTTCTTATGCTCATTTTTTGTTGATCAGGATTCATAATTCAAACCTTTCAAAGTAGGCTTATGGGAAACAGATACCATGACGTTCGTGAAGAAGAAATGTAAACAGAAAGCAGTGTGAAAGCAATCTTGAATAAAACATAATATGAATGACTAAAGAAATATTTAAAATTAATACTAAATTCTGGGGAAAGACTGCAGACAAGAATACATCACACTGAACTTACTTTGTGATATATTTATTTTATTTATTTATTTTTGTAGTTTAACAAAACATAAACAAGCACAAGACTCCTTCGCAAAGTGATACCAAGACATCAGTCAGAGTAAGGTAAATAGCACTTTCGTTCCCTTTATTCACAATATCAAAACGGAACTTAATTGGGTACAATAACCTTCCCACTTCCTCCTTTTGTTTATACTATACCATGTTGATAAACCAATAAAAGCATTCACATAATTAATCAAACTATGTTACAGTTTCTTAGAAATAAATAATAGTTGTATTTTCTTAAAAACTCCATGTTTACTTGTTCATATACGTATACTTAAAAAACTATATTGATGTTGGTAAAACACTTTCATAAATTTAAAACCCCACTACACTACTAAACTATAAAAGATCTTATCTTTTTTTGTTGTTCCTAATATTTTATCTCTTAAACGAAACACGAGTCTACCTGTTTGTGTTTTGTCATTTGACCAGTACAGCCCAGAAGTACATAGAATTATAGAGAAGAACTGGAACTGTGTCTTTGGAGCTTTTGGACTGACAGAAAAATTAGATCACAACCCTAAAAAAGTTTACAAAAGGGGATCCAACATCAAAAACATGTTTGAAAGGAATAAAACTAGAAATAGGATACCTATGGGGAAGATGAGTAAATGTAATGGATGTAGAGAATGCAGGTACATTTACGAGACAAATATGGTTACTGAAGGATACAGAAGAGTCATTTCAATACAAAGGAACTACAACTGTAGTACCAGGCGAATTGTATGTGTGGCCCTATGTCAGACATGTTCCGCATTTTATATAGGAAAAATGAAAAATCAGTTAAAAAAGAGGATTTATCAACATATTTATGCAATAAGGAGGCAGGACAAAACCAATGCTTTGTTTAGACACAGTGTTGGTTGTAAGGAATTTAAGAAGTTCCTGTTTTGTGTGCTGGAAAAAGTGAAGAGACAGGAGAGAGGGGGGAACTGGTCTAACTATTTAGAATACAGGGAGACATATTGGCAGGTGTTGTTAGATGCCACCAGTTTCCCTGGAATTAATGATAGAATATCCATCAGCAGATTATTGAATTTAAGAGCAGAAATTATTTAAATTTTAACACAACAAATAGTCAAGAATTGGTAGGTTTTTGAGAGAGAAAATATTAGGAACAACAAACAAAGATAAGATCTTTTTTTAGTTTAGTAGGGTAGTGGGGTTTTAAATTTATGAAAGTGTTTTACCAACATCAATACAGTTTTATAAGTATACTTATATGAACAAGTAAACGTGGAGTTTTTAAGAAAATACAAGTATTATTTATTTCTAAGACACTGTAACATAGTTTGATTTTTGGTTTATCAACATGTAGTATATAGAAAAGGAGGAAGTGGGTAAGGTTATTGTATCTGATGAAGTTCCGTTTTGATATTGTGAATAAAGGGAATGAAAGCGCTAATTACCTTACTCTGACTGGTGTCTTGGTATCACTTTGAGAAGGAGTGTTGTGCTTGTTTATGTTTTGTTTTACTACAGAGCTTTTGCGTTGGATTTATTTTTGTAGTTTGGTAATCGGATAAATGACCCTCTTCAGCTACCAGGTCTATATTATAATCTCAAAGTCTGACAGTATCGAATACGATATTGTCGACATGAAAATAGTGAAAATGCACTACATTGAATGTTTAAAAGGAAAATCTTCGTAAAGGGAGATTTCTGTTTACTTCAATGTAGTACGTTCTCAGAGTTGGCATATTTAAGTAGGGGGGTGTGGGGGCACAGCACACTACACACTATTTCATTTTTATTTTTTTAATTTAGTATTTTTTTTTTTTTTGATGGTTTAAGACTTTGATCACTAAAGTTCGATCTTTAGTGCTTTGAAGTTTTAAACCTTCGAGATTGTAATATAGACCCCAGCTACCACCTGAGCTATTTGACAAGGACAGTAATAACTGTAGCAGAAGGGTACAGTGGTAGATGTACAATAAATCGACATTACACATACAAGTAAACAAGATGAGAAATGTTACACTAAAATACAATGCATAGAATCGGTAAACTCCAATCCACACAAACCAAATATGAAAAGTATATGAAAAGTTAATTCATGAAAAGTAAATTTGCACAACATAAGGAAAGCCATAATTGCTAATGAGTAACAACTACTACATGTTTTTGTTTTATTTTTGAAGATTGTAAAATTATTGTTCTTAAAATGTTTTGTAATAATTCAAAGCTTTTCTCCCCGGGCCTCCGCTGAAAATGGGCTTCTACCCAGTCAGACTTTCCCAGTGATGAAATGTCAGTAAATAAGTAAATACTATCAGTATTACAATGGAGAGTATCAGCAGGAGGTACATTGACATGAACAGTTGTGATATTATCATGCAGCTGAATACATACATACTTCTCAAACACAGCTAAGCAGATATATTTTATACTGATAGATAATAGAATTTTCAAGAGGAAAAAAACATTAAAATGTTTTTCTATTCAGGGAAAGCTAAAGGACACAAAGTCCTGACTGTAAGAAACTGCTAAAAGATTTAGAATAGATTCACAAGCATGGAATATACTGAATGGTTATTATACCTGGAACACATCCAAAATTCCCATAAGTGATTGAAAGACAATCCCTGGGATTCAGCAAGCTGAAATTTCCATGCAGGAACAGTGTAGTCATTCCTGCACAGAATATGGCCACCGAGCGATCCAGCAAACAGCCGATCTGACGTGCACGAGCGTGCCTACACTGTTCCTGCACGGCTATAGCTGCAGAATGCTAACTACCTCATTTGCTGGGGAAAACCATGCAAATGAGGTGAATTAGTGATTCACCAACCAGCCAGATATCCGTGCAAGAACAGTGTTATTTGCAGAAATGTATTCAGTTACTAACCAAATACATTTCTGCAAATAACAAAACGGAGGCATGACAGCTCTCAGAAAAGCATGTATTATAGTGTTTATGCATGCCAATGGCCAAATATATGGCCATTGGCATGAAAAACTGTTTTATTTTAATAAAAATAAATTTTTTTTTGGCCGATCTCGGCTGTTTAAGCATAGGGCAGGGCGCGCAAACAGGATCGTGACAAAAATAAAAAAAATGTAAAAACTCAATTTAAAGGGAAATTTGCATTTTGCCATTATAGTCTATGGCATGCAGAATGAAAACAATACCAGGGAACAGTGGTTGTCAAGGGGAAAGACCATCTGTAAGTGCAGTAACTATGGAGCAAGGCAGTGGGGTATGCAAATGAGGGGAAATTTACTGAATCACAAAAATCTTCTAAGTCCCAAATTGCACCTAACCGTGTAGGTGCTCTAGCACAATGGTGTAACTAGGAGGAGCAATAGACATGAAAAGGGGCTGTGTAAGGCATGTTGTAAGCATATTGGAGCCCTAAGGGTCAGAGATCAGCTTAGCTAAGCACAGCTAAGCAATGGGGTGTGTCTGAGGCTGTATTGACCTATTCCATGAACTGAGGAACGTGTTTGTGCTCAGAGGAGGACCATTTCTTACAGTTTACATAACCTGAATGGTGCACACCCATTCTAAAACAAAAAAAATGAAAATAGCAGGACTGTTTACATTTGGGCACTGGGTTTGCACTGAGTGCCTCAGGGCTTAAAAGGGAAGGAAATGGGAAGGGAAAAAGAAAAAACAGGAAAATAGCAGAATTAAAGCAATCAAGTACAAATACGATAGCTGGCAGGTGGAATGCATCATAGTCAGACAGTCATACAGGCAGTATCTGCAGCATGACAGTATAAAGTATGGAAACACCTTACAGTCTGTTTTTTCCCACAAACTCTGCACCATTGGTGTATACATGTGGGGGAATTTTAACTGGAAAAATGTTAGGGGCTGCCATTGCTTTGATCCATCAGTATATGCTAGAGGCTGAGGGTGGAGAGGAGGATAATGCTGGCAACCATCAGAGACCAAGGAGGAGGAGGAGAAGAATGTACAGACACAAGGTAACCTACCAGGAGGTACATGATCTGGAGATAGTAGAGCACTACAGAGTGGACATAGACATACTTCAGCAAATCACTGAGCTGTGCCAGCATCAACTCAGACCTAGAACCAACAGAGGGGAACCCATCCCAGTGGATACCAAGGTATGTGTAGTCTTAAGAATTCTAGCTACAGATACTTTCAAAAGACTTACTGGGGACATCATGGGGGTCTCACAGGCATCTGCATCCAGGTTACTCCACCAGTTCCTGGATGCCATGCTACCACATGCTGGTAAGCACATTTACTTCCTCAACACCCGTGAGGAGTGGACCAGCAATATGTGTCTCTTCCACTGTGTAGCAGAATACCTGGAGGTACTGGGTGCCATAGACTGCATGCACATCCACATCAAAGCACCACCCGGTGAACAGGGTAGGGTCTACATAAACTCCAAGGGATTCCCCTCCATCAACTGCCAGGTTGTGTGGAATGTCCAGGGCATTATCATGAATGTGTGTACTGGCAGCCCTGGAAGCTATCATCACTCCCACATCTGGCATTCGTCACATTTGCCAGTGAGGGCATCCCGTATGGCCATCTGGTGGGGGACACTGGCTATGCACTGGAGACATGGATGATGACACCCATCAGAAATGCACCCACACCCATACAAGAATGTCATATAGAGGCACATGCACAAACCAGGATCATTCTAGAGTGTGTGTTTGGGATGCTCAAGTCACAGTTCTGCTGCCTTGACATATCTGGTGGAGCCTTGCAGTACTGTCTAGCCACATGTGCACACATGTTCATATTATGTGCCATGCTACACAATATGATCCTGTGGAATCAGCTACAGCAGGAACAGCAGGGGGAAGGGCCACACAGCCCACCACCATTGCCAAGGTCCCCACAGGCACAGAGGTACTCACAGGAGGAGGCCCTGAGGCATGCCCAGTATGCTCATGCCTTGGTAAAGAGGCAATGCATAGCACACACACTGACACTGTAGGGATCCCAGGGACTGACACCTCTCTGACTCATGCACACAGTAAAATGGATGACACACACATCACATTACCTGTAACTTACCATGTATAGGCAGTGTACTGTGTGCAGCCAACATAGGCGGCCCTCAAGCACTGCCCTCACAACTGCTGCAAGCACAAGGTAAGTCAGTCTTCTTAACAATAAACTAATGGATTAGTATGTTTTGTTAGCATATCTATAGTAATCCTGCATGCATGCAAGGGAATGGGGTGGCCTATTGGGATAGTAGCACACAACTGACAGCTATGTGGGACACCAAGAAATGTCTGGCCAAAATTGGCCTCCACAGACTATGCAGTAGTACCCAAGGTGGCAAATCCCACTGCAGTATATGTGTGGGGACAACTAACTGGGTGGTCATAGGTCATAGGCATGGATATCAGGGTGGGGGTCCCATACCCACCCCTCGCACCCATACAACAAGTCAGTTGTAGAAAACCACAGAGAAATGTCTGATAAAGGCACACAAATGGCGGCAATGTTGAATTACCTCCCTACAGACTCACACAGTGATAGCACAGCAGGACACGCAGTTGCAGTAAGGCTATGAATGGTAAGAAGTCTGAAACTCAAATGTATGCCAGTACAATCTGACCTGGGCTCTTTACTGATATGCCTCTAGTCCCCAAGACAGGGCACAATAGTATGGTAAAAGAACAAAAAAAAGCAAATATCAGCACAGTCTGTGCAAATGTGTACAGTTGACAGGTGTACCCCCCATATACCCACACAAATGCAGTAACATGTATGTTTGCAGGGAAATAGCAGCATAGCACACATTGGCAGGGCTGTGCCAATACACATGAAAATGTGTTGCCTGTCCACAATATGCAGAGGTCAATGAGTTATGTGTATGTGTGGTTAATACTGTTGGATCTGGCCAGCATGTTCTCCTGACAATCGTTTTGTAGTGCCCTAGGTACAGTGCTGCCCTTGACAGGGCCATGTGCAGATAACTGCCATGCCAACTGTTCTGCATGTCAGTGACACCCACTGCTCTGCCACTGACATTCCTGGAAGTCACAGTACTATGTGGGATATACTACACATATTAGTGACATCCTGAAGGATGTGTAACAGAGGTGCCAAGGTTTTTGTGACTATAAGTGCTCTTCGGTACTGTTGCCATTGGTCATTCTCAATAATCCTTTTTTCTTATGTTTGCTTTTACATATAATGGACATGCCTGCACAGTTGAATGCACTCTGTACCCACACCCATAACTCCCAAACTCTCACAGCAAGATGTCTGGACAAGGGCAGAAATAAAATTGGAACAAAGGCACAATGATAGGCATGTGTTGTAAATATCGCCCTTATATACTGAGAAAGTTTAGATGTAGAATAAAAAATATAACCAACAGCTGAAAGCAGCTTAGTACAAAAATCAAGTAAATGTTCCACAGGTTGTGTACATGTTTCTATGTAGGTAAGACAGTTAGAATGTTGAAGGAATGTATTTTGCAGCATTTGGGGGATATTAAACATTTGAACATATTAAATGCATTAGCCAAACATGTTTCTTTGGCACCTGGGCATTCCTTTGTATTCAGTGTCCTGCAACTTGTACATACTAGTAAGAGAAGGGGTAAGAGAAGGAGTAACTTTAATAATAGATTAGAGAATAATGAAGCTAAATGGATTGTGAGGCTACAGGCAGATAAACTGCCTTGCTTAATTCATCTGTACCTTTAAAACCTGCATTAAAAAGCGACGTATACATCAGTAATTGTTGCTTACATTTGATTGGTTAATTAATTGCATTTGTATTATATAAGGTGATGTGTTTTGTGATGTTTATGGATCTGATGAAGCACTAAGTGTGAAAGCACTTATCCTCTGGAATAAACTCTTATTTGTTCTTATCAGTCTTGGTGGCAGCTTGTTTTTTGTGGAACATACTGAGAAAGATGGTAGGGTGAGGTGTTTGCAGTAGCAGGAACTGTCTGAAGGTTATGTAGTCTGAAACAGTAATGTCTGTCATTATTTTGTAACATCACTCTTCAATTATATGTAACTAACTTGCCATAAAAACACAAGTTTACGTAGAAAGGATGAAACCTCTAGCCAAACACCTGGACAACTGCCAAAAAATGTACAGGTGAGAGCTATGCCCACACAAGGATATGACATCTCAGGTCAGAAAGATACCACACAAGCAGGAGATCCCCAGCCAGTATATCACCAGGATGCTGGACTGTTTACACAGCCATGTCATTACTAAACTGGTTGTAGCCACACCTCACAAATGACCTTGTTGGACAAGAATTTACATAGCTGCCCTCATAATATTGGTCTATGCATCATGCAACTAGTATTCCTCTGGTAAAGCACTGTGATGATCTGAGGATGTCTGCACTAGGTAATAACACAATACATTGCAGTTTCAGACTACAGATATGTCAGAAAATGTCTGCTAAACAAACCAAGTACCCTGAGGAAAGTCCTGTGTACTTCTGAGAGGTGTGACTGTAGCACACAAAACCCTGGACACCTATCTCTGGAATGGAGTCCCACTCTAACTATAGAAGGTCACACTGGGCATGCTCCTACACTTAGATAATCACAGGACATCTTGGAACCCACATCAGAATATATGACTGTATTGTGTGTATGTATAGATATATATATAGATATATATATCTATATATCTATATATATATGTATATATATATATATATATATATATATATATATATATATATATATATGTCTGTGCATGCAAACAGCTATGTACACCTCAACTGTCCCCACACACACATCAGACAGGATTACCCTCAGCTAGCTGTAGGTGGCCCATATATGATATATCTGCATCTGTTGCGTGAGATACACACACACACACACACACACACACATATATATATATATATATATATATATATATATATATATATATATGGGCAACAGATAACATATGTCAAGCATACACAAACATGGATGTGGGGAAGTGAGAGACAGACAGTGACAGAGAGAGAGAGAGACACAGGAGGACAGACAGAGTGAGTCAAACACTGGATACCCTGAATGGGATACAGTGATGTCCTGCTGTGGACAGTGATACACCAGTTGTAAACAGTTGCACGTGCCAGCATAAAAGGTGAGACCCATTGTGTAACAGTACTGAGGTTGCGTTTATAATATCACATCACATGTGTTTGTGTGTGTGTGTGTGTGTGTGTGTGTGTGTGTGTGTGTGTGTGTGTGTGTGTGTGTGTGTGTGTGTGTGCGTGTCCATCAGTCTAAGTATTAGGAGACTCTTCCCACTCAGTACACATCACATTGCCCTACTTCACAGGATTTGCTGCTGTCCTTCACCTTAGAAGTACCATTGGACACCAATCACCCCTATAAGTTTTTAGCATGTGCAATAACTGTGTAACACTACAGCATAAATAACTATATAGGTAAGGGTTCTAATCTCAATACTGGCAAGTGTGTGTGTGTGTGTGTGTGTGTGTGTGTGTGTGTGTGTGTGTGTGTGTGTGTGTGTGTGTGTGTGTGTGTGTACATATGTATAGCATTTGTGTATGTGAGGGTGAGAGAGTGTGTGTTTTTTTTTTTTGTACGTGAAACAGTTTTAGGCCATTTCCACCCACAACACTTCCCAGTGCCCCACTTTATCAGACCTGCTGATGCCATTCCCCTTATCGGCACCTTTGGCCAGTTGTCAGGCTAGGAAGCTCCGTAGCACATGCGATAGTTGCGTCATACTATAGTACAAATCACTAACTAGACAGGGGTTCTAATCTCAGGTCTGCAAATGAGTGAGTGTGTATGCTTGTAAGAAGAAGTATTTTGATAGTCTCCCACCCACTGCCCTCCTTTATCACTCCTGCTGATGTCATTCCCCTTATCAGCACGTTTGGCCAGTTATCAGCCCAGTAAACTTCGTAGCATGTGTGATCAGTGCGTAATACTATAGTATAAATCACTAGCTAGACAGGGGTTCTAATCTCAGATCTGGCAAAAGTATGTGTGTGTATGTTTGTAAGAAGAAATATTTTGTTAATCTTCCACCCACTGCCCCACTTTATCACTCCTGCTGATGTCCTTCCCCTTATCACAACCTTTGGACAGTTATCAGCCCAGTAAGCTCCATAGCACATGTGATAAGTGCATAACACTGTATTACAAATCACTAGCTAGACAGGGGTCCTAATTTCAGATCTGGCAAAAGAGTGTGTGTGCGTGTGTGTGTGTGTGTGTGTGTGTGTGTGTGTGTGTGTGTGTGTGTGTGTGTGTGTGTGTGTGTGTTTGTAAGAAGTATTTTGATAGTCTCCCACCCAATGCCCTACTTTATCAGTCCTTCTGATGTCATTCCCTTATCAACACCTTTGGCCAGTTGTCAGCCCAGTAAGCTCTGTAGTGCGTGCAATAACTGTGTAACACTGTAGTACAAATAACTAGATAGGCAGGGGTTTTACTCTCTTATCTGGCAAATGTGTGTGTGAGCATATATGTATGTTTATAGGAAGAAGTAATTTGATAAGTTTCCCACCCACTGGCCTACTTTATCAGTCATGCCGATGTCACTCCCCTTATAAGTTCATAGGTGTGTACTAGGCTAATGGCCCTGGAGCCTTTACAAGCCTAGCCCATAGAAGTGCCATGCCATTGCACCACCTGATGTTAGTTCCCAGTGCCTCCATCAAATAGAGCCACTGGAGTGATCCCTGTGGTGATCTTTCTATTACCCATCCACTCATGAAGATTTCTCTGGAACAGGGTCATCTAGGTGCTTTGATTGACATGTATGAGAAGTCTATTCCAGGGTGTGTGCAGTCTCTGAGTGAGGAATCTGTCCCTCCAACATGTTGTGTTGATTGTGGTAATGAGGTTGAGGTCCCTGAAGTGTGTGGTGCAGAGGGATTGGGACGTCTTTAGATATGACATTTCTAAAAGAGCTGGGTCAGACATGGCTTTGCAAGTCAAGCAGAGATTACCTCTAAGTAGGTGATATGAGACAGAGAATAGCTGGAGTCTTTTGACTCTGTCTGTATACATGTGTTTAATGCCTAGGATCCTCTTTGTGAGGTACTTCTGTGACCTCTCCAGATGTTGCAGGTGTGTAGTGAGGTACATGCCAAATGGGCCATTATACTTGATGATTGGTCTAATGAGGGAAGAGTACACAGAGATGATGACCTCTTTCTTCCTGGATTCAAAACCCTTGGTAATGAGATGTGCCACATAGAAGGATTTCCTGACCACAGTGCCATTGTGGTGGTTAAAGAAGAGATTGCTGTCAGCCTGTGTCCCCAGATCTCTTATAATGCCTACTGTGTTCATTGGGCTCCCATTGATGTGGTACTTAGTGGGAATTGAGTTTTACCAAAGGGGCTGATGATGTATTTTGTGGTGTTAAGCTTCAAGCCATGGTTTCCACACCAGTCAGTGGTCTCATTGAGGCCTTTTTTTAGGATCTCTGCATCACTTGTGGAGTTAATGATGGCTCCCAGCTTGCAGTTGTCTGTGAACTTGGTCAGTCTGAGCTCCTTTGTGTTGGCCTGGACTCCTGAGAAGTAGATGCTGAACAGGAGAGTACCCAGGAATGATACCTGTGAGACTCCACTCAAGACTGGTTGGCAGTCTGACTTGGAGCTCACTACTTTTACACTGTGTGTTCTGTGAGCCAATTTGCAACCACCCTAGTGATATACAGGTTGATGCCTAGTTTGGTATGTTCATCAATAATTCCTGACTGAGGAATGGTATCAAGAGCCTTGGCCAGATTGGTGTAGGCTGCATGCAGTGCCTTACTGTCATACATAGCCCTGGTGACTGACTCAAAGAAGTCAACCAGGTTGAGCAGGCATGATCTCCCTTTCACAAAGCCAAACTATGTAGGGTCCAGAGTTAGGAGATTACCTATATGTTTGTCGATCAGGTCCCTGATGATGCGCTCCATAGCTGTACATATCAGACTTGTCAGGCTAATGGGCTGATAATTCCCAGGGTCTGTAGTCGCTACCCCTTTATAGAGAGGGATAACTGTAGAAGTGCACCATTTGGGAGGGACAAAGCCTGAGGTGAGGCTGTGACTGAACAGGGCACACAGAAGTGGTGTCAGGTATCTTTGTAGGTCATGTAGAACACAGCCATGGATAATTTTGGGTCCCATGGAAGTTGTATTCTTGCCCGTGGACAATGCAGGTTTAACCTGGGCAGCAGTAATCATGAGTGCCTGGATTCTTCTGGCATTCTGATTGTTCCCCTGGGGGGGAGAGAGGGGTAAAGCTGGCACCAAATGTGTTGGCAAGAATGTTGGCAATATCTGTTGGCTCAGTATAGGAGGTAGCATTGTGCAGTAATTCAGAGCACTTCTGGTTATTGCTGTGGAGGTTCTTGATATAACTATCAAAGGCTTTGTGATTGTCATCAGTGCCTGATGCAATTCAGCCATCATAGCTGGCTTTAGATGATTTCATGAGGGATTTCAAGTTGTTGTTGAGGCTAATAATGGAGTTTTACCACTCTTGGGACTCCACCTTTTTCTGCAACAGTTTCTTCCTTCTGTTGTACAGGTTATTAATGGAAGGGGACCACCAGATTGACTTCCAGTGTTTGGGGGAGAGTGTCATGGTTCTGTTGGGTATGACTAGCTCCATGCATTGATGTACATGTTTTTATAGTGCATTTGTGTATGATTCAGAAGTCATGCAGGTATTTTCCATTGGCATGGGTGCTGTGAAGTTAGCCACCTCTGTTTTTAGGAGTCCAAAGTCAGCTTTGGAGAAGTTTTTCAAGGTAGTTACCTTTGCGGGGAGTATGGGTGAGATCTGGATTTCCATGGTGACTACTCTATGTTGGATCTGACCAGGTAAGGATTGACTAATGACCATCAAGAACTACACAATTGACAAAAAGTCCTTCATTATTAAAGCCAAAACATGATCTCCATTGAACTAGTCCCTCAAACCAAGCTTCTCAGAGTCTTTATTGATGAACAGCTAAAATTTGATATACACATTCAAGCCAACATCAAGAAACCCCACCAAAAGCTAGGTATGCTTTACCGGCATAACCGCTACCTAACCACCTCAACCAGGCTAACCCTCTCCACCTCTTACCTTCTCCCCTCCCTTCTTTATGGAGCTCCAATTCTCACCAACCTTCAAAGTGCCATCAAGGCTAAGCTGGCATCCTACTACAATAAAATTTCCAAGTTTGCTACAAATTCCAAATCTTCCTTTCACCACTGCATTTCCTTACATTCACTGAATTGGTTAGAACTCTCTATTCATCTATCTTTCATTCAACTCTCCACTGCCTATAAACTTATTTTCAATCCTTCCTGTTGCCCTTCATTATCCTCCACTCTCACAATGCACCATCCTGGCCGTTCTCTTAGATCCACCAATCAGAACCTACTTGAACTGCACAGACCTCTTCGCACTTCAGGCCAATCTCTATTAGCCTTCTCTCTTGCATGAAAATGGAACTCACTTCCTCCCCATATTCGGACTACCCAAAATCATTCTGCCTTTAAGTCCCTTCTACACTCTTATCTATCCTCCACCTAGGAATGTTCCTGCTCACATCCCTCCTAAATTTCTCCTATTTCCTTCTTGCAGTTAATCTCCATTGTATTAACTGCCAATAAATATGAATGTATCTTGCAGCTTTCTCCTATAACTGTATTAACTGCCAACAAATTTTGTATTGTACATGGAGCTTCCTCTCCTATAATTTGTATTAACTGCCAATATTATTTGTTTTTGTACTAACTGCTCACATTTCTATATATACTTTCTTGTATTAACTGGTAAAATAATTTTGAATGCACTTAGAGCTTTTCTCCCCAGGCCTCCATTGAAAAAGGGCTCAATATGGCCCAATGGACATTCCCAGTTAACAAACTACAAATAAAAATAAAAAAATAAATAAATACTGTTGTCAAGCAACAGTTCAGGGCAGCCACAGTGATGCAGCGGCTAGCATTACCACCTCACAGCAAGAGGTTCTCTGGTTTGATCCTCGGCTGGGGTGCATTCTGTGCCGAGTCTGCATGTCTTCCCTGTGGTCACGTGGGTTTTCTCTGGTTCCCAGCCATATCCCAAAGATTAAATAGGTGGATTGAATACTCTAAATTGGCCCTAGGTGTGCGTGCATGTGTGTGCCCTCTGTGGAAGGTTGGGTGTCGGCTGGCAACTAGACACTGTAAAACTCCACTGCCAATCATGAGCGGACAGGTGATCCACTGTGGTGACCCCTAACTGGGAAAAGCCAAAAGAAGAAGAAGTCAAGCAATGGTCCCATATATTAGTAATCAACACAGATCTAGGATGTTGCTTCCTCTACTGGGTGTCAGAATGAGCTGATCCAAGGCATTTTAACTGAGGAATTCCAGGAAGCGTTGAGCCAGTGTATTGGTGCTTGAGTATCTTTCCCAGTTGATGGAGGGGTAGTTGAAGTCTCCTAGTATGAGAGTGTTGTGTTGGACCTTGATAGATTCCAGGTTGTTGAGGAATGTGGATTGAGAGTCTAGGGACATGGATGGGGACCTGTAGCAGGCTATGACCTGGATTATGCTATTACCCAGTGTCAGTTGTACCTGAAGTATCTCAGATGTATTATGCTGATTCCTTTATGAATATGGAGACACCACCGCCTTTGGAGCTGTAGTCCATGTTTTAGGGCTGACAGGTGTGGAATGAGCTATAGCCTGGTAGTGCAGGCATGCTGTCTGCTGCTGTAAACCAGGTCTCTGTTGCAGCACAAATGTCAACGTTCTCCATTTTGAGGAGTGCTTCGAGTGACTGCATCTCGAGATGTAGGTGTCTAAAGTTGAGCAGCATGACCCTCATATTGCATTTATGTATAGCTGTTATGGTGGTAATTTGATTTGTAACACCGCCTAAAAGGCACTATAGGGGTGGCAAGACACTTAGCTAGTACCTGGAAACCCAGGAGTGACAGATGCAGGCAATCTCTGGCAAGCCATCGCAGTCTCTCAATCATGTTATCCCAAGCAGACAGATACTGGATCCCCTGAGAATGACACCAGACACTTAAGCCAATTGTTGAAGTCAATCATTTGTTGTTTGTACTATGGTATCATTCTGGGTGACAGTAGTATACTGTTTATTGCTACTGTCATACCTGCCTGGCCCACATAATCTGACAGCTCCACAATGTCTCTTTTCATGTAGTCCAGGGAAGTGCATCTCAGGTCATTCACACACACACACACACATATGGACAATGACAGAGTGATACATGTAGTTGTTGTGCAGTGACTTGACTGGGTATGTTATGTGCTGGATTCTGATACATGATAGACAGCTGACTGTTACCGTCTCCATGTTCAACCTAGTGAGTGGGACATCTGTGTGCCTCACTATTGAGTCACCTATGATTACTGTATTGGGCAAGGTGGTTAGCCTAAGGGGCTTAGGTTGAGGGGCACACTGTGTAGGTGAGATATGTGTCCTGTGGTTTGTGCAGTGTTGTGGTGGTTGAGTGGGTTTGTCCTAGTGGTCTCTGCTGTCTGGGTAAATGTCTATTGAGTGCCTCAGTGAAGGTGGGTGTGTGTTTTTTGTATGTCAGAGATGTGATAGCAGGTGTTCTGGAGGGGTATGTGTTCCATGTGGTGTGGTGCATGTGTTGACCCTTCTCTTCTTGACCAGCTAGTCCAGTCTTCGCTGGAGAGTGCATATCTTCCAATTCAGTGATATAGGGGTATCTCTCAAGTCTGAGTGTTGGGAGTTTAGAGGAGAGGGTTGTCTGTGTACATGAAGCAGTTGCAACAGTGCCTCAGAATGCCCAAGTGCACCAGATTAATGGGCAAAAGCACAGAGAACTGCACTTTAATCATGCCAGGAGGGGTTGTCATAACTACTAAGTATGGAGTTAATTCCATGAGGAACGACTATGGCCGATAGGTCTCCAGTGTGCTAGAATAAATGATACAAAAACCTGTTAAAGTGCAAAGCTATTAGACTATTTAAAGTGCAAGAGAGAAAGAACTAGCAAGATCTAAGGGAAAACTGAAGGCAGACATTATGGCACCTGTAATAGTTTACCTAAGCTGTGCAGTTATCAGCACCTTTGGCCAGTTGTCAGCAATCTCTGTAGCATGTGTGATAACTACATAACACTGTAACACAAATAACTACATAGACAGGGATTCTAATCTCAATACTGACAAGAGTGTGTGTGTGTGTGTGTGTGTGTGTGTGTGTGTGTGTGTGTGTGTGTGTGTGTGTGTGTGTGTTTTACCATTTTGAGTTGCGTACCACCCTGTAAACTTCCCATCACCCTACTTTACTAGGCCTGCTGATGTCATTCACCTTAGAAGTACCTTGGGATGAGGTGAAGTCATGTAAGCTCCATGGCACATCTGATAACTGCATAACACTATAGTAGAAATAATTAGATAAGTAGGGGTTCTAATCTCAATACTGGCAACTGTTTGTGTGTGTGTGTTTATGTGAGAATCATATACTGTGTGGGTTACACCATTTTGAGTTGTCTACCACCCTTTAAACTTCCTATCACCTTACTTTACTAGGCCTGCTGATGTCATTCACCTTAGAAGTACCTTGGGATGATGTGAAATCATGTAAGCTCCATAGCACATCTGATAACTGCGTAACACTATAGTAAAAATAACTATATAGGTAAGGGTTCTAATCCCAATACTGGCAATTGTTTGTGTGAGAATCATATACTGTGTGGTTTATACCATTTTGAGTTGTGTACCACCCTGTAAACTTCCTGTCAACCTACTTTACTAGGCCTGCTGATGTCATTCACTTTAGAAATACTTTGGGACTAGGTGAAATCACATAAGCTCTGTGGCGTGTCTGATAACTGTGTAATGCAATCATAGAAATACCTAGATCGGTAGTGGTTCTAATCTCAATACTGGCAACTGTTTGTGTTTTAGGGTTATACCATTTTGAGATGTGTACCACACTGTAAACTTCCCATCACCCTACTTTACTAGGCCTGCTGATGTCATTCACCTTAGAAGTACCTTGGGACAAGGTGAAATTATGTAAGCTCCGTGGTGCATCTGATAACTGCTTAGCACTACAGTAGCAATAACTATATAGGTAGAGGTTCTAATCTCAATACTAGCAACTGTGTGTGTTTGGGAGAAGATCATACCTGTTTGGCTAATGCCATTTTTATGTGCGTACCATCCACGCCTGTTTACCACCTCCCAATGGCATTAATTTATACAGCGTGGTAACATTTGCCTCACATGCATGTTAAACCATTGTGCAGGCCATACCAGTCCTCTGTACAGATGTCTATAGAATATCCAGATGTTTGTAACCTATATGTGGTCTGTGTCTCTTAACAATGCCCATGTATGTGATATTGTTGCCAAATCAACCACAGTGAGTGTAGTGACACACATTCCAGCATCAGGTATCGTACCTGACTGAAACATCATGCTGATGCAACATCTGCCACACTATCACTTGTCCAGACTTGTAGGAGCAATACATGACTCCACGTGCTATTTCTGGTGGGTTATCTCACCATCCATGAAGGCATTTAGAACATTAGGTGTTGTGAGAGGTAGTGTGTTATGTCCCATGCATATAATCTATGTGAGGCATGTCATGTGTATGTAGTACTAAAGTACATCAAAGTGGAAATGTAGGTTTACTAATCTGTCTATTGCAAACTCTGTTTGTGTCACTGTATGCACATCCCCTGTGTCAAATCCTTACTGTGTGTCTGCAAAGGATAAATACCATTTTGTCTCCCTGTTCCACCCAGTGAACTCAGGAATGCATACCACAAATCTGTCACGCACAGTATCATGCATGCCCTCATTAACTGCATCAGGGTTGAGTGTATGGGAAAGAAATGGCATGGCCAACAGGTGTTGACAGTTGTAATGGCTACGCTTGTGAGGGACCTGCTGACAGTGCTGCAGTAACCTGTTCTGTATGTATGAGCCTGTGGTACTACACAACACTGAGTTGACATGTCTGAAGGCTACCTATCTGTGACAAGGGATATGTATGCAAGGTCACACTGTGTGACAACAGTGTCCCTCACACACTGTTGCATGAATACACACCTGGTGCATGTACATATAAAGCTGTACTTTGCCTACAACATGGTCTGTGTATTCCCACTCTGCCATACTCCCTCTTGGGAATGTCTGCAGGGCCACAGCCTGCAGACACACAGACACCTGGAACACAAACAGAATACGGCATGTCAGACTACATTCAGTCAGTGGTACTGACAGCAGTAACGCATCCTGGCTAATAAGGTACATAGACCTGTATGTGCACCCATAACAAATGCAAGCAGACAGCACCTTACATAGTATTACATAGTTACACTGTACTATATTTACCTGTGCATCAGACCCATATTAGCATGTCCTTGCATCGATGCTATGGATCACAGGGATGTGGCACAGGTATCATCATATGCACAGGGTGTGGTGTGGGTTTGCCAGAGGCCTAGGCTGTGACATATGGTTGACATCATGTGTGTGTATTTGGAGGGGTATCCAATAGATGGGCTGTGCAAAGGTGCCTTGTGTGTCTGGAGGTGACCTGCCAGTGATACAGATGCGCATGTGTATGTATGTACACAGTCACACCATGTGGCTGTCCTACACAGGGGTATGTTGGACAGCTGTGGACCATACATGGCAGGGTGTCTAGTTCACCGTCTCTGACCACGGACATGGGAACTGGTCCTGCCAGGGGTATCAGGCACAAGGCAAGCTGCAGTACTGCTTCCTGATGGTGACTGCTGTCTGCTGGATCCGTGCCCATGATGGGACCAGCCAGGACCACGTGCCCATGGCATGCCCCAGTGTGATGTGGACAGCAAACACCCTTTGGTGGTGCTGGTGTCACTGCCACTATGGAAGTGTGAAGGTGCATGGCCCATAGACTCTCAGCTGTTGTCACTGTTGACCTACATCCACGTGGCCGATGACAATCTCCCACCACATGCTCTAGCATAGACGTGCCACGGTCAAGGAATGCCAATGTCTCACCCCACCTTCTATTCATGACCTCAGTATTTTGACGTGTGGCCTCAACAAGGTCATGTATGTTGCCACATAAATCAGGAAGAGTTACATCCACCACCCTGAGTATTTGTCTGGTGTGGCATTCAATAAGTGCCTGTGCATCCATGACAGCTTGAAACATATGTCTGGTGACACCTGCTGTGGCACTTGTGACAGTGGCTTGATGAGTAGCAACCCTCCTGTGAGCACCCCTGCTCATCCACCTGTGTGGGATCTCGCCTGTACTCTGGTCATGGCCAGTGTTTACACTCACACCTGCCATAGTCACCACATTAGCCTGTTCCATGACACCACCTGTCAACTGTCCATTATCTGTGGCCACTGGTGAAGGGGTATGTGGTGGCATTGTCACTGTGTGCAGGGATGTTGTGGACAAGAGTGGGATGCCAACCAATGGCACAAATTCAGCCCCTGACAACCAAACCTGTACCTCACTATTCCTATCATCATTGTCAGAGTCTGCAGAGACAATGACATCAGTTTCCAAAAGGGGGGGACCCCAAACCCCATCGCCACCTGTGAGAGGAAGACAACATATGTATATTAATACCTGCACTTTGAGGTTGACTGGTCTACACATGCACACAGACACACACACACACACACACACACACACACACACACACACACACACACACACACACACACACTCACACACACACACACACACACACACACACACACACACACACACACACACACACACACACACACACACACAATCACGCACACACTTAAAGGTGAGGTGGCACAAATCTGTTACACAGACCTCAAATTACCCAAACATTAACATGCATGACAGACGACCCTCAACATCATTCATTGCAGCCAGTTTTACTACATGTAACTAACAATATAGAGCTCTGGGATATGTGAATAGTGTTAGTAGGTGATGGCCCTTCCCCAGCACAGACTGCACCCATGTACACATCATTGTTGTTCACCTGTATATCACAGTGGCAAGTACTACAGAGTGTACCTCACAACTGTACAGATCCTCGCGGGATGTGTAGATGTCTGGCTTATATGTTTGTCCTGTTTCTCATAACCCCTGTGTTTGTCTGATACATAACGGGGATGATCTGAGGAGTGACGTCACTGATTAATGACATACATTTGAGTTTCAGAACTCCAAACCAGCAGTAAATGTATGGTCACACAATTCCTGTTACACCACCAACCTTCTACTCTTACAGTGGATATGATAAGTGTACACAACCCTGTTAACATGCCATGTTCTTGTAATATATAAGATGAGACCACAGTAATGCATTCAAATATATTACCTACCTTTCATGTGACATATGACCCATGTAATCCAATCAATAAACAAATGTGTTACGTGTAAAATATAATGAATTAAATATGTACAATATGGTGGTTGCATAAATGTGCACACCCTTAAAATGATATTTTGTTGAAGCACCTTGTAAGTGACGTATGGCATTCACTCTTCTGGGGAAGGTGTCTATCAGCATGGCACATCTTGACTTGGCATTATTTGGCCACTCTTCCTTGCAAAGTTCCCCCAACTCTGTCAGATTGCAAGGGCAGCTCATGTGCACAGCCCTCATTAGGTCACACTGTGGTTTTGCTATTGGGTTTAGGTCTAGGCTCTGGCTGGGCCAATCAATAACCATGAGTGTGTTCAAGTGGAGCCATTCTTAGGTAGCTTTGGATGTGTGCTTCGGGTCTTTGTCATGTTGAAGGCTGACACCCTTCCCCATCCTCAGTGTTCTTGCAGATGCCTGATGGATGTGGGCTAGATGTGAGTGTTATTTTGAACTGTTCAGAATTCCCACCACCATGACTACGAGCCCAGTTCTGGCTTTAGAACAGCATCCCCACAGTAGGCCAATGCCACCAGCATGATTCACCATGGGGATGGTGGTCTTCATGTGAAGAGAGGTGTTGCTTGTGCACCACACATACCTTTTGCTATTGTGGCTGGTTGAGCCATAGTCTCATTACACCATAACACATTTTCATACATGCCTTTGGGAGACTTAATGTGCTGTATTGCAAGTTTTATCCACCCCTGGATGTTTTTTGGTGTGAGGAAATACTTCCATCTTCTGACCCAACCCATAGGCCAGACTTATGCAAAATATGGGAGATTGTTTTCGCATGTAGTACACAACCCCAGTACTAGCAAGAGATTCCTGCAGTACCCTCAGTGCTGCTGTATGTCTCCTGGCAGCCTCCCTGACCAGGTTTGGACATGTCTTTTCATCAGTTTTGGAGGGACATCAGGTTCTTTTCAACAGCACTGTTGTCCCATATTCAGTCCACCTTTTGATGACTGTCTCCACTGTGTTCCATGGTGTATGCAATGCTGTGGTAATGTTGTTGTACCCTACTCCTAAGTAATATCTTTCAAATATGAGATCCCTTTGCTACTTTGTAAGCTGTCTGCAAGCCATGGCTCTTGCCATTGCAGGCAACTGAGCAAATGTAATGAATGTCCTACTTGGACAGCAGACTGTTTGGTGTTACTCAGATGGCAGGTGTGTACCCAAGCAGACTGAATGCTGTCAGTAAATCACAAGCTGCTGAAATAAAATGTTGTTTTAAGGGTGTGCACACGTATGCATCCAGCTTATTGTAAGGGTTGTATATGCCATATTTGGTGCCCAACAGATTGGTTGGTTGTACAAGTGATCTGTTCATGTTATGGGTCACATTAAAGGTTGGAAAAGGTGTGGACTGACATATTGCGGTCTCAGTTTGTATATATATCACAAACACCTGGCATCTTAACAGAGGGTGTGTACACTGTTTATATCTACTGTATAAGAGTGATGTTTCACAAATGTCCCTACCTTAGGCCATTTGACCCCCCCCCCCATTTTGCTGGTGTCTGTCCAGAAGTCTTGCACTGACAGGTTGTGAGGTATGCTACAGGAATGTTACATTTTCTTCAGATAGGCCCCTGTGGTGACCACTGTGATGCAATGCAGTTAACCCCACCACAAGTGAACATGCACATAATGCAAGACAGCTATAAGTGACAGTTGTGTGCATGGTAAATTGCATGCCTTTCAAATGCCTGGGTATTGGCAAACCACAACAGAACAATTCCATACTCACCAACTTCAGGTAGCTGTTCCACATGCAGATCAGAGGGACCTAGGTAGTTGTGGGAAAGAGGTATTGTCAGCAGACTCACATGCAGCATTGCTACAGGATGGATACAGCATGTCAGCACATTTGCAGTACAACCCACAATACTACATAATTTTCTGTCCTTCACCATAGATGTGCACTTCTGTGCATTAGAAAACCCCATCCACAACTGCAATTTGACCTGACACATGCATGTAGATACTCTACAGGTACAAGTATGTCTGCTACACTAGTCTAGTAATCTCCACTGAGGCCTTACTTGCACGCTCCTTGTCCATTGTGTGGGTGCCACCCACCTCCAGCATGTGGGGGTCTGTACCCTGATGTTGTACTGGGATGGGTGCCCCATGGTTGGCGAGGAGCTCCTCGGTGGCTGTCAGTTGGGGCTGCATGGTTTGGCCCCCACCTGTAGCTGTGTGATCTCTGGCCATGGCAGCAGCCCTTTGCAGGACATGGCATATGAGGTCAGTTGCACAATGCCAGACCTGCTCGTATATACGTGCGTGCAGGCCGACATCATTTGCCATGTGGACAAGGTTGTCCCACAGGGTGGTCCTCCCCTGCAGATGTTGCTGGCTCCGGCCAAACATTATTGCATGGTTGTGTAGTATGGCTTCTATGATTATGGTTGTTTCAGCTGCTGAAAAAGTTGCCCTTCACTGATGCAAAATTGCACCTGGAAGACATAAACAGGGAAACACATCACAAGACCTCATACATTTGGCAACAGTATGTACAGAATCTGCACATGTACTTTGAATACCAGTAGCCACCACTCACAGCCACACCATACTCCTGTAATCTATCTGTACAGTATCAGCTTGCATTGCACTCCGGGTCCTGATGTGTAATATTCCCCCAGTGAGGGCCAGTTAATTGCATAATTCTCTATTCCTCATTCAGGTCTGTGTAGAGGGATGACAGTGGACATCTTCCATGCAGATGGAGTGTGAATGATGCCGAGGCTTGGTGTGACTACAGTGTGTAATGGAGTTGGGAGCACATGTATGTGTTCATGTAAGATACAGCCAGGAATGGTATTAGGCCTATGGAGACCTCTGTGTCTTACCTTTGAGAGGGCGTTACAGACCTGCTTCCTGATCATGAGGGGAGGGGGGGCAGGTGCTGTACATGAACATGTGTACCTATGGGGGGACAGGGGTTGATGTTTACACTTCACCTGTCTACAGCTGGTTGAGTATACCTGTGGCATATGTGTATGTGGTGTTATTGATCACCACTACAGAGCAGATATGTGTGTTGATTCTGGAATTGCAGGCACATGTCTGGAAGACCTAGCGATTGGCCTTGATGGATGTATCCAGTTTGGACTCAAAGATAGCCTTAGTGTATATCACCTGTGACCTTATTTACTTGTGCAGAACAAGGTAACATGGCTGTCAATTAGGCACCTGTTCCTTCTTGGCTCGTCCTGCAATTATTTCCACCTATGATGTTAGTTGTGTATTGCTCTTGTCCACCACAGGCATTCAGCCTAGCTTGAGGGGGTTGATGTTGCCTTTCAGGTATTGCTGAGGCCATACAGCTATGTAGGTGTCCACATAGTATTGTGGTGTGGGCCTGGATACTGCTGCTAGTTCCAACATATGGGACATCCTCAATGTGGGCCTTGCACCTTTTCCTTGCCTGTGCAGGGGACATTACTGAGGTGTGGGGGCTACAGCTTCACAGACAGTAGGTGGGAATACCTCACAGGACAGGACATGTGGAGACAGCCCAACATGGGGGACAAAGCTCCAGAATTGGGTTCAGATTATATGTCATTATATGTCATTACTGCTGTTATACACATGGGGGAATTGCTAGATTGAGAGGGTTCATCTTGACATGGATTTACTGAATGACTTGACATCTGACAGTGATATGCCTCTGACATACCTCTCAACTGGCATTCTGGGAGAAACTGTACATTTGAGAAGTCTGTGTATGTCTGGCCATTGTTAACATACTGTCAGGATTGTGTAACAGTTTAGTGTCTACATGTTATTTGGGCTGTGTAGGGGGGCTACATGTGAGTGTCATGGGCCCTTTCTATCTGACTATGCATGCTGCTCCAGTTTCTGGTTCCCTATCGCCTGTATATGTTTGTACGGGCAGACCATAACATGTCCCTAACACCTCAAGATTCCCGCTACACTGGGACTTGGGGCAGTTTATGTAGGGGTAATGTGTGAGTGGCAAACAGGATATTGTTGCTCACACAGTCATTATACTGTAGTGTTCAGTTTGCTTACTGGTATGTCACTGTGACTGTGGTGCAATTGCTTGTGGGTATGCACTTTCATACCAGTGTTTGTTTTCCACTAGTGTTACATCCGTGTAGTGCCTGTTATATTTGCAAATCCATGTGCACAGCTCCAAAGCTGGATTTTGGTAGTGTTATGACAGTCTGATTGTGGTTTGGATGTTGCTTGTTAGCTGAGTGTAGTTTCCCTAATGTTGTGTTATGTCCACACATTCGTAGGATGTCCAGTTGTCTGGCCGATATCACTGGACTGGTCCCCATAACTGTTATGTATTCCTGATACATCAGTGGGATGTTGCGGGTATTGAGGTACTAACTAATGAGAAGCAATTGAGTTGCAAACTTGTGATATTTCAGTCAATTTATTTTAGGACATACAGTGCTGCTACATAAACTTTCTCAGCTTATCTACTCACATATTTTGGATATGTCCCTATTTTCATGCCTTTGTCCCCCCACTTTGTCAGGCTTGGTCCAGATTCATCGCACTAAGGGGTTCTGAGCATACCTGTCCACCGCCAGGATTTTCACAGAATGTCCAGATGTTTGACCTATACTTTTGTTCTGTTCCACAATTTATTTGTATTTGTCTGGTAAATAACTGTGAGGATCCAAGGAATTATGTCACTAAATGATGACATAACATTTCATTTTCCATCGTAATATCCTTCAGTAATTGTCTGCTGAAACACACCCTGTTGCTGTAGCAAATGTCTTCATTTCTAACAGCAATAGTTGAAATATGTCCCTATATCTGGCCCATCCCACTCTTTTACAGCTTTTGTACAGGTGTCTTGCACTAAGAGGTTGACAGGGATGGTTCAGAGTCTGACTGCACTGCATGTTATGTACATACATTTATATATATATATATATATATAGTTCGAACATATGAAGGGCTCCCATATATATATATATATATATATATATATGTATGTATATATATATATATATATATATATATATATATATATATATATATATATATATATATATATATATATATCCTAGAAGCCCAAAATCCTGATACCAAAATCTCGAAAGTTCAAAATACTGAAAACTCAAAATACTGAAAACACACAGGATACCAACACTTATTATATTCCAGCAGAAGTACCATATTACTCTTCTCCAAGTATAAGCAGTGGGGCAAACCCCCTGCACCCCCCATGTGGGGGGCTGTTCCCCCCAAACCCGGGCTACTTAAATATGTCAACTCCGACATTGCACTTAGTGTAGAGAAGTGCAATTTTGGAGTTGATATATTTACGTAGCAGGGAGTGTGGGGGGCACAGGGGGGCTTGCCCCCCTGCCTATAGTTGAAGGGTAATATGTTTCTGTATGTACTTGTGCTGGAATATAGTAAGTGTTGGTATCCTATGTGTTTTCAGTATTTTGAGTTTTCAGTATTTTGAACTTTCGAGATTTTGGTCTTCAGGATTTTGGGCTTTCAGGATTCTGTAGTGCTCCCATAAAATATATGTGTGTGTGTCTGTGTGTGTGTGTGTGTGTGTGTGTGTGTGTGTGTGTGTGTATATATATATATATATATATATATATATATATATATATTTTTTTTTATTCCCTTCCTTTATATATTTATATATGTTTAGCTATAGTATTTATCCACTATTTCATATATATGTTTCAACATACACACACACACACACACACACACATATATATATATATATATATATATATATATATATATATATATATATATATATATATATATATATATATATATATATATGTATATGTCTGTATACAGCACATGAATGATTCCACAGAGCTTTGTCCCTAATGTTGTATGCCTCTATTGCATGATATGTTTGAAAAAGCAGCATTAATTCCTACAGCTCAGATGGTGTCGTAGTACATTGCTCTGACTATAGTGTACAGGGTCATGGGTTTGAGACTTAATGTTAAATGACCAGAATGTATGATATTTTGTTAAAGCATTACAGATTCTTGCATCTCAGATGGGGTAGTGGTATACTGCTGTGATTGTATAGCATAACATCCTGGGTTTAAGACTTGGCAGGGCTGACTCTTTTGTTTCTGGGCAGACAAGGTCTGATGGATACAGAGTGATTAAGGCACTTTTAAGTAGTTGTAAGCGGGTTTGAAATATTATAACTTTATTTTTACCTGCCATGACATTCCCCTATGTGCTTTCATTAAATTATATTCTTGTGTGACTATTTTTTATGGGGCACTTGTGTTTATATGGGGGTTTCACATATTTTCTAGACTGACATCTCACTTTTGGACGTACTACACTAACCTGGTTGTCAAAACCAATATCTACATTATTTCAGTTTACAAAAATTATTTTACACTACTTTCCCAGGAAAAATAAGTTGCCTCTTTTGGTACTCGAACTGTGAAAATCTGCATGTAACGGACTTAAACCACTGCACTATCTCAGCTTGGAAATTTCACTTGTATATTTGTATTGATCTCCTAGGGGATGTATAAGCTATGCTAAGCAGATGGCCATAACATGCACACTTGCTTAGCTACGCTCATTCCTTAGGCTAGAAAAAAACATTTATATTATTATTGTATTATTATGTTATATAAGTGAGTACTGTGGTGTTCTGACAACCTATTGAGGACTGCAATCCTGAAATAATGGCATTTATTTGGCTTTCAGGCCTCTAACCTTCAGGAACTCCTGCTAATACATATCCCTGTTTTCTATCAACTTTTTAATTGTGTTTGTCAATTTTTTCTGATGTGTCCCTAATGTATTATTTATTCCCCCCATTATCTGTGCCTTTGTCAACATGCACTGCTGTGAGGAAATATTGGCATACATTTGCTTTCAGACTTCTACCGTTCCATAATTCATGCTAATGCATAACCTGTTTTTTATCAACTTTCTATGTTTGTGAGTGATATATGTGTGTTTTGTCACTTTTGAGGGATTTATCCCCCGTTATGTGTGCATTTGCACACATTTCCTGCATTAGCAGGTTGCAGAAGTGTCATACAGCACTTTAGCAATGCAGGGGGTGTGTCACAGAACCTGTCACATATCCCCTGCATTGCTTTCTTCATTCCGATGTTTCTTTTAGTATCCGCGGACACTGAAATGATCATTATCTCATTTCAGTGTCTGTGGACACTGAAATACTGGCATAATATTAGAGTAAAGCTCTAATATTATGCCAGTTTGACTTAGAAAGTGTCGTATGGCACTTTCAAAGTGCAGCAGGCATTTTCAGTGTCCATGCACTACTTAGATACATCCCCTGCACTCGTTCATGGTTCGTGTCCATATTGGAAGTACAACAGCACACCTTAATGAATATTCAAGGTGCGCTGCTGTGCTAAACGGACATGAACCACTCCATGCAAGAGTAGTCTTATTCCTGCATGGATATTGTTGAATCCAGGGGTATAAATAAGACATATAGTACTGTGCACCAAGCCAAAGGTCAGTATGGAGAACATATTCAAATGTGTAGACCTTATAATGAATAGCATGGCTAACAGAATACACAGGGACAGAGAATACTATCCTTGTCAACAGGTACTGCATCACAACATGGATACAGAGGTTACCAACTGTCGTAACAAGTGTGAGATGCCTGCTTAACAGTCATATCACAGCTTGTTGTGCAATATATTGTAACCTGTAGACATAACTCTCAACTCTCCCTACCTTTGTCTCATATTTTTCCCTGCTGCTCATACAGTTTTTAATTTTTTTGGTAAACCATTGAGGATTATTGCCAGTCAATAATGCTAGACATTAAAGTTCTATATTTCTTACTGTTCTGTAAAAGCCTCATGATGCAAACCCTGTTTTTGCATTAATGTTTAAGTGAGTTAACACAATATTTTTAAAAATACACCAGTATTGGACATTATGCCCCCATTACTCTTGGCTTTGTCCTGATTTGTTGAGCAAAGAACTTAAGAGCTATGCCTGGAGGTAAAAAGCATCCCCTCAACTCTGACATGACTACCCAGGCATACTTATAAGGAAGTATGAAAAACAAGTCCACACACACACACACACACACACACACACACACACACACACACACACATGCCTGTATAAGAAATGTTGACAAATATATGCACACACACATATACACACCTATAGTACAGACTGCTAACAGCAAAGAGCAGAATTCCCTCCTGTACACCCGCTACCATTGCTTTTGGTGCTCAGCCCTCACTGCAGTATTGTCATGAACCTATTGGCTGTCCTTTTTATTGCACAGTACAAAGGGCTTTGCCATGTAGCTGGTCAATCATATCAACCACTGATTACAAAGGCCTAATGAGATGCCAGTAGTGAACAATAGTGAGTGGTACGTAGGAATGGTAATAAACCACAAAAAAGTAAATCTGCATGTGATCTCATGGTGCAGTACACAGAATGATAATGAGCCACACAAAGGTAAATCTCTATGTGATTGCATGGTACAGTACGCTGTCCATCACCATCCAGACTCACTATGCAGTGGTGTACAGCTTGTTCTGTAGAGCTGTCTCAGCAGTGCCATAACAAAATGTGTGTTTGTCTCACCAAGTAAAAGCAATGTCTGCTCCTCAGAAGTAAGTTATTTGCATTTAGATGCCCATTCCAGATGACCACATGCACTGCAATATGCCAAAGCTGCAATGCTGTGCTGCCCTGCCATTACAGGGTGAAAGCCCCAGTACCAGCAGTAGCACCACACACACACACACACACACACACACACACACACACACACACACACACACACACACACACACACACACATACACACATACACACACATATACGGGTGATTTTTGTGAGTTTGTGTGTGTGTGTGTGTGTGTGTGTGTGTGTGTGTGTGTGTGTGTGTGTGTGTGTGTGTGTGTGTGTGTGTGTGTGTGTGTGTGTGTGTATGTGTGTGTGTGTATAAATATATATATATATATATATATATATATATATATATATATATATATATATATATATATATAAAATATATATATATATATATATATATATATATATATATATAAAAACACTATGGGAGGCTGGAGAACATCATGCATAGGCACAGCTGGTTTATTTATGTCCCTTCCATTACAGTTCCATGATGGCATTATATTGCTTCCTAGTGCAAAGCTGGGTACACATGCAGTCATGCTGTATAGCCTACAAGGATGGAACATTTCTGCAATATGTGCTGGAGCTCTACTTCTTGAGGATGGAACATTTCTGCAATATGTGCTGGAGCTCTACTTCCTGATGCAGTGTGAGCAGAATGCCTATGCTGACTGCACTTTATAGTGGGTGTGATAGTGGCCATGTGCTCAAGGTACTCAGATGGTCGTGCCTTTTCCTACCACATCCTGTTTTCCCATGCAAACTCAAGTCCACCCAAGAATGCACAGGTGAACATGCTAGGCATGACTCTTTTGACCACATTCTGATTGGCTAGTGAGCAAACGTAATCTCAGCTCTGTTGCCTACCTTGCACTGACTGCAATCCCAGCTCCAAGTGCTCAGTGTACACAGCAGTAGAGCACTGAGAAGTGTAGCTACTGCTCAGTGCACTCTACCCAACTGCTTCTTCTTCAGCAGAGTGAGTGTGTAGTGACAGCTAGGAAATTCAATCAGCTGTGCAGCTGTCAGTGTCATGGACTAGCTGACCTCCTCAATGCTTATGCTATAGCGTGTTGGTCACTTATGAGCCCAGCTACCCAAAATGATCATGCATTTTACTCAGTATGTAAACATTCTTTCAATATAGTCACAACAAAGATAAATAGGTAGATGAAGGAGGTACAGTAAGTATGGAAAAATTCAGCATATATGTTGTTGGTGATGTGTGATAAATCATGACCACTATACCACCAAAACAATAAGCTAACAAGAGCAGACTGGAAGGGAAGATAAGTTGCTTCTCCTGCTCCAAGATGACATTGTCATACTGCAATGTGGACACTTTTAAGGAATTGTGGGACAAGCAATGCAAAAATGCATACTGGCAAAGGGGAAGTGGGTATTGCATTACCATGACCATGACTTCTGCAATGACTCAACTATGACTTCTGCAATTGTCTCAACTTGTTAACGCTTTTTTAAGAAACTGTCACTGATGAGAGTTATGGTTAATTTCCCTTAAAGCTGTCTTGTTTTTTTTTCAGATTACTTAGAGTAGTGGGTTAATGCTGATGCTTTCTGTATCAAGGGTACAGGGTTTTAAACCTTTTTCTCTCATTTATAACAGCTTTGTATATTAGAATAGTCAAACTACAGATCCATTAGTCTGACTAGTCTAATAAGCAAAGACATGGAACAAATTATCATGGAAAAGACAGCGGCAACTTTCAGACACTGGACTCAACCCAGTTTGGCTTTGTCAAGGGAAGGCCACACCTACTAAACCTGGTGGACGTCTTTGAGAAGGTCACCAAGGTAATGGATGAGAGGAAAACAGTGCATACCTCCTACCTGGACCTGTCTAAGGCATTCAGTACAATAAACAAACTACTATCCCTCCCCACATAACCTCTACCAAACTAATATACCCCTCCAAATAAATGCCCTTGATACATAGGGACATAACTGGGTTGGATTGCACACTAGGCTTATAAAGGCCCTGGTGGTCATTAGCCTAGTATATACCCATGAACCTGTGATGCTATTAGCACAAAGGACTAAAGGTCTGATGTGTTAATGAACTGTTTCCAGTACCAAGAGTATAGGGTTGGAGCTTTTCTACCTCCATTTGCCAACTGTGTGACCTTGAGAAAGCCATGTAACCAGACAGTAATCTGGGGTAATTGATTATTTCTGCTAGGCTCTTTAATGGTGTCTTGGACTGCATGCCTAGTAAATACCTATGAATCTATCAATGCATTTCAAATATGCCATCCAAGAGCCACAACCACTGGTAGCTGTCCTGAGTTGTAACCTTCAATAATCATCATGTGATATTGGCAGCTGATTACTCTACTCCATATACCAGGCTCTTTAACAGTTTTTTTTTTTGAAATTTCATTTTTTTGTACTATAAGCATACTAATATTGCTGTTTACTTCCAGAGATTTTTTAAACAAAATGCTTTATTCATTAACATATAACATGCTTACAGAGCCAGAGTATGCCATAAATATAAATCTATATTGAATTTGTACAGAATAGATATATATTTTTTCATTTTTATATCATAAATACTATACAGATGTCATAAGGCACATGAACTTAACTTTTCTAAAGTCCACTTTTAACTTTGGGTAGTCAACTTCTCATTTTTAAGATTTTTTTCAAAAATAAAAGATGTTATCTGGTCTATTCATTTCCTCTGTGTCCTTATCCCTTTATGAAACGTTCAATAATTACAAAACTTTTCTATACCCTAAACCTATAAAACTAAATACAATGTGAAAATATTATCTCGAGGAATGGCATTTATTCAATTTTCTAATTAGCAATTTTACCCCTTACACTTTTCTTCTCCTATTCAGGGAGGCTTTCCATTTCATTTTCATTTGCCCAGTCTCACTTCTCCCATTTAGCTCTTAATAATTTCCCCATCACACTTGTTAGCTGCACCTTCCTAATCTGTTCCATTATATATCAGAATTCCCCCAAGTAGAATAAAGTACCAGGACTAGATGGTCTAATCCTGGAATTAAATAAACTTTTGACTGATAATATATTGAAAGTTTTACTTAACACATTTCAGGAAGTCAAAACCACAACAAATGTCCCACTCGCACAGAAGTATTCTATTATATCTCCCATTTTAAAATCTAATAAAGAACCCAACCTATGTACATCATACAGACCAATATCCCTACTGAACATAGACTACAATATATTTATGTCTTTCCTAGCTCATAGATTAAATAACATACTTCCGGAATTAATTCATGAAGATCAAACTGGTTTTATTAAAAGCAGAAAGTTACAAGATAATGTAATTAGATTACTTTCTTTAATAGACCTAGCGAATTAAAAAAGAATGAACTATCTATTTTAAGCCTCGACATAGATAAAGGTTTTGACTGTTTAAACTGGCCTTATCTATTTAATGTTTTGCAAAAACATAATTTCTCCATAAACTTTATTAAATTAATTAAAAAACTGTATGAAAATTCAGTTTCTTAGGTAAAGATTGGATCCTATTTATCTGGTCCATTTGAGGTATAAAGAAGCTATGTAGTCACCATAATGTTCCATCTGTGTTGTCAATCTTTTTTTATCCTTAAACTGTGGGTTCAGTTCAAAAACAGAACTGACTCGGCCATACTACAGCCCGCGAGGACCAAAAACTGTCGAGATTTTTTTCCCAACCCATAATGCTCCTCTCCCTTTTACCTCAGATTGAGTTTGCTGATTGACCAACAGAAAAGGGTATGTATACCCAATATACTTTTGTGGAGACCATATATGGTATAGGAAGACTACAAAATACTGAATAAGGACACAGCTTGCTTCACCAAGAGATATCAAAGGATTGGGGTTGGAGGGTGGGGTGTCAAGGATAAATGAAAATTGACAGCACAGATGCAACATTATGGTGACTACATAACTTCTTTATCTGATGTTGTCAATCTTCATTTATTCCTTGACCTGTCGGACTCCAACTACTTTTTACCTTGGGTAGACTCATGGAAGAATATTCCTTAGCACCATAGAGCCAAAGGGTGCTCTTCCCCTGGAGGCCATATCCAATTTGTAATGAGTAATAAAGGTATGTAGGGTAGCCCAAGTTGCTGCTGAGCAAATATCATCCAAGGAAGCTCTGTAGTGAAAAACTGTTGATGCTGCTACAGCTCTGGTAGAGTGTGCCTTAACCGGTCCAGGTAATTTAACATTCTTTTTAACATATATGAAGGATATGCAATCTTTCAACCATCTAGAAAGGGTAACTTTAGATACCGGTCTACCCAGTCTAGTACTAAAAAAAGACAATAAACAGTTGGTCAGATTTTCTGATAGACTTTGTTCTATGAAGGTAGAAATGTAACTGTATGTGAATGTCTAACAAATGCAGATAGTATTCACCTTTGTTTGAAACTTTTGGAAAGAAAACTGGTAAATTTATACTCTGATTAATATTTCACTCCAAAACAACCTTTGATAGGAAAGAAGGATTGGTCCTTAATAAGACTTGATCCAGGTGGAAAATGAAATACAGTAATATACAAGATAATGCCTGAATCTCTGAAATTCTTCTAGCAGAGGTAATAGCTAATAACAAAGCCATTTTCCAAGACAAGAACTTTAATTCACAAGTGGCTGCAGGCTCAAAGGGGGAATATATCAAAGTCTGAGGAACCAAACCGAGATCTCATGGAACATACGGGTCTTTATGCAGAGGCTTCAACATCAATGTTACTTTCAAAAGGCCTTACAAAGTTTGTGAGGTTGTCCTGTAACCGATTCTGGCAATTTGAAATGGCTGCTAGTTGAATCCTAATGATAGAAGCAGAAGCGCCATGTTCAAAATGTAAGGTCAAAAAATCTAAATTTTTTATGATGGAGGCTGAGAAAGAGTCTATATGATTACTATGAGCCCAACAGGAACATTTTTTCCATTTGCTACAGTAAAGTTTTTTAGTAGAAGGTTTATGCAAGGCCAAAATAATCTTATGGAATGGAGAAGACATAGAATTATGCCTGGCAATCAAAGGAAGCGGAGAAGCCATGCTGTGAACTTTAACTTCTGTAGGTTCAGGTGAACTAATCCCTCTGGATGGTATAGGAGGTCCGGAGCTGGGTCCACAGTCCACGGTTGTTGAATCAGATGAGGCCAAAGACAGAGGAATCAAATCTGCTGAGGCCAGAATGGGGCAATGAGGATAACTTTGCTCTTCAACCTGGTAGCTTTCTTCAGAAACTGAGGGATTAATGGTATTGGAGAAAAAGCGGATAGGAGTCCTTGCGGCCAATTGTGAAGGAGAGCATCTCTCAGGGATTCCCCCAGAGGGGGGCATCAGGACAAAATAGCTGCTGCACTTGGTGTTGAGGGGTAATGCAAAGAGATCACAGCAAGGCTGCCCCAATGGCAAAAAATCATTTGAACCACTTTCAGGTCATGAGACTCCTCGTGAGGCATGAGGATACATCTGCTCGGCTTGTCTGCTATCACATTGGATGTGTACAAGATGTGCATTGTATCAGAGAGTGGTTGGAAGGGATCGCCCACTTCCAAACTCTGAGTGCTTCTTGACAAAGGGGATAAGACTCAGTCCACCCGTTTGTTGATGTACCAGACTACTGACATGTTGTCCATCTGGATAACAATTGTCCCTGGAGGAAGAACAGCTTGAAATGCCTGCAGTGCTAACAGCACTGCCTTCATCTCTAGGACATTGATATGCAAGCTTGCCTCAGTAAGTGACTAAGTGCCTTGGACTGTCTTACTCAGATAATGCCCCCCACCTGATCTGGGTGGTGTCCGTGGTCACTATGGCCTGGGGCTGAGGTAGTAAGAAAGTCCATCCAGTTAGAATGTCTGTGGAGTGAATCCACCAGAGTAGGTCTCTTTTACAATGGTTGGTCACCAAAATATGATGTGACATTGGCTGATGAAGAATGGACCACTGGGATGCAAGAAGCCATTGTAGAATTCTCATGTGGAATCTTGCTAGATGTACCAATGCAATGGTTGCTGCCATGGAACCTAGAGCCTGTAGAACTAGACATGCGGCTACTATTTTGCTGATGATGATTTTCCTGAGTTGAAATCTGATCTTTTCTAGATGGGGAAAGGGAAGAGAGGATATGCCAGTGTTAGTGTTCAAATTTGCCCCTATATATTCCAAATTCTGCGTTTGGATCAGATGAGATTTTCTGTGGATTATTATGATCTCAAGGTAGGCACAAGTCTGAATAACATAGTCTCTTGATGTTTCTAAGAGAGGCCTGGTGGGAGCAGTGATGAGCCAGTCATCTAAGTAAGGAAACACTGAGTGTCCATGAAGTCTCAAGTAAGATGCTACCACTGCCATACATTTGGTGAACACCCTGGGGGCTGTGGTGAGACCAAAGGGCAGTGCTCTGATTTGGTACTGACTGGCTCCCAACTGGAAGCAGAGGTATCTCCTGGAAAGTTTGTCCATCATGATGTGGTAATACGCATGCTGAATATCTATTGAGCACATCCAATCATCCTTCCCTAAAAATGGAAGTATGGACTGAACCGTGACCATCCAGGATTTCATTTAAAGAACAGATTTATTCAGAACACTGAGATCCAAAACTGTTCTCCAGTCCCCTGTCTTCTTCAGCACTAAAAACAATCTTAAGTAAATTCCAGATTCTTTCTGGTCTGAGGGGACATGTTGCATGACTCTTTTTTTGTAGCAGTTTTTTGATTTCTTGAACTGCTGGTCCCCTCTGAATGGGTGTAACATTGGGGATCCTTTTGAATTTTTGGGGGAGGTTGTGAAAGGAAATTGTGTCTCCTCTGGTAATAATCCTTTGCACCCAAACATCTGTAGTCATTTCTAGCCAGGCTTGTTGGTGTAAGGATAATCATCTCCTGACTGCCTCCAGCGGCAAGCAATCGGGCCTCCCTTCAGGAGCACTGGTAGGGTTTAGCCGAGAAAGACTCTCTGGAACCCTGGTTTTGTGGACCACCTCTGCTGTGTGGATGGTGTCTTCCATTAAAACTCACCCTCTGCCCCTAGGGGAGCTGCTGTCACGTGTGGCCTGGAAAGCCCCTTGGGATTTTCGGAACCACATCTTTCCATGTTTTCGGTTCCTAGAGAAGGATAGTTGAGGAGTAGAAACACATACCACCACTGCAGAGAGGGTCTTTCCATCTTTCTCACACCTAGACAAGGTTTCTCAAACTTTTGGGACAAAAAGAGAAGATCTGTCAAAAGGCACATTGATGAAAGAAGACTTGAATGGTTCTGCAAATTCGCATAAATGCATCCAGGTATATCTCCTTATGGCTATGCTGGAACTCACTGCTCTGGTGGTCTGTTAAGCTGCATGCCTTACGAGGCTCATGGACGAGTTGGATACGGACTCGAGGGTGACCAACTGAGAAGCAACCTTTTCAGATACATCTCCTACAAGGGTATTTGATAACCCCTTAATCAAATCCCTTTGGAGTCTAGTGAAATGTGCCATAAAATTCAATGACCATAGGGTAAAGGTCGATGAAGCGTATACCCGCTTCTGGAACCTATCCATCACCTGGGACTCTCTACTTGGAGGATGGATAGTGGAACTCTCCTCAGATAGTTCTTTCTTTGTGGCTGCCACAACCACCATGGCATCTACTGCAAAGCCTTTTGCCCAAAACTGAAAATCTTCAGGAGATGAGATAATTTTATCTGGCCTCCTAGGGATCAGCTATATGGAATCAGGAGCCTTCCATGCCTGCCTGAGCAGTTTAATGAGATCATCAGATGGGGGAGTCACCCAAGAAGTAGATGGGTGAGAGCTGAAAGCTTGCAGGTATACTGACTCTTCAGGGGAGGGATGTTGGGACTTCCAGCCACCTCTCTGTTTAAGGATAGCAAGGATATCTCCAAAGGAGACATCTTCAGGGATGACCTAGGGGACCCCTCCCCTTCATCATAGTCAGTATCCTCAGTGATGGATTCTTCCAGGGAACCCAAGTGCTTCTTCTTGCACTTTCTCTTGTGAGGAACTTCTTCAGTGGGATAATCTGAAGAAGTGTCAGAAGAGGATAAGACCTGGACAGGGGTATCCTGCAGCTTCTGCCCTTGCTGTCCTGATGCAGAGGCTGGATGAGAGTCAGAATGAGAGGAAGGAGAATGACTGCCTATGGCTCAAAAAACTAACAGCAGAAGCTGTATCCTGGGAACCCTCCAGTTCTGATAAGACTGAAGAGGTCAGGGTAGTAATCAGCCCCGGAGATGAAGACCTAACCAGAGTTCAGGCAGTCAGTACTGGAAATATTGGATCCTGAGTCTCCAAAACCACAGATGGAGGCAGAGGAGGAAGATTTTGTGGAATCGTGGAGAAGGTAGTTCCAAAACTAGATGTAATCAGAACCAAGGACATAGAAGGCAATCCTTTCACTGCATGACTCTGATCCACAAGCAGCAGCATGCCTAGGCAAGGCTCAGTGACTAAACCCATGACATATCGAGCAGTCTTCTTGAAGATGTAATGAGCCTAAACAATATGCAAATAACAAATGACCATCAGATGTCACCTTGGTGTATTTATGCATCTACATTTTTAAAGCCAGAGGTGTATTTCCTTTATCAGCCATATCTAGTGCACAGAGCTGAAACTGAAACCTTTTATAGTTTATTAAAAAATTAACAGAATACTGCTACCAGCAATGGTAGGCCTAGAATACCAAAGGGTATATAGATATATTTCAACATAGATATGGAACTTATATATATAGAAAAAGGGTTGCTACCAGTAATGGGAGTCAAGAAATACCAGTGGTATATATAAACAAGACAACTTTTTTTAAGTAGAAATTCAAAGGGAATTTAAGAAAGTCTATCAACTATGGTAGTGAAGAATTCACCGAAGTGAAAAAAGGAGCTTAATGGAGAAAAGAGTATAGTAGGGAGTTTCTAAACTAATAAAAGGAGACTAATTAAGTAATAGAAAGGCTACAAATAAATAAATAACTATGTAAATCTGGAATATAATTGAAATTAGCTCGAGAGATTTGGCAATGCGTCTGTTACTGGAAGTGGCAAATGAGATCTGAGGTAAAAGGGAGAGGAGCATTATGGGTAGGGAGAAAAGCTTAAGAGTTTTTGGTCCTCAGGGGCTGTAGTACGGCTAAGTCTATTCCATTTTTGGAACCAAACCCACAGGTCAAGGAATAAGTGAAGATTGATAACACCAGATTAAAGGGTACTAAGCAAGAATGTCCCCTTTTTCCTTTACTCTTCACCCTTGCCATGGAACCTCTTACGAATTGCATTAGGAATAATGACAATGTTAAAGGATGTAAAATATCAGATGAATTATCCCTAAGATACAACTGTGGTATAATTACATTTAGGCAGGATTCTGACTTACAGGCATTCAGTCATGATCCCACAGATGGTAGCTTTACACCATTAGCTCCTCAGCCAAGCACATATGCCAGATGTCTGAACCTGTGGTTCCTCTCGTACTGAGCAGGATTATTATTGCAGCAACACATCATCAGTAGGGTAAAACTAACCTGTCTCACAATGGTCTGTGTTATGTCATGTGACTTTTTATTTAAGTGAAGGTTTGTATTGCATTATTCAGTCTGATGAAGTCTTGGCCTGAGAGAAGAAAGTGCTTACTGTTTAATGTGTATATGCATTAAACTTGTTTGGTTTTATTTTCTGGCTTTTTCTTAGTTCATTTTATAACTCTATTTTGATTTCAGTTTTGGTGTGACATTTTTATTTATTAACAGTGTCTGAGTTTTATTGTGATTAAATATTAATGCAGAGATATTTGCAAAAGAACCTAGATTATTCAGCCGGTGATCTATTGAATTTTCAATGTCATTAGAAGTTATTAATAAGTCATCAGCAAACAGTTGTATCTTGTTTTCAATCAAAAGAAAGGAAAAAGTTTTAAAAATTATTTTTAAGCAAGGTTAAAACCTCCTTCTATCCAGTGTATAAAACGAGGAATGTTTAAATGTTTGAACTGCAAACGATGCAATTATTTATTTACTGATGCCAACGAAATTTGTATTAACAATTATAACATTTCCATTAAGGGATGTTGCACATGTAAATCTAAATTTGTGGTGTACTTAGTGGTACGCTTGCCCTGTAAATACTTTTATGGGAGTGCACCACTAGAGAACTGTATAAAAGAATGCATGAGCATAGACATGCAGAGTTGGTAGGGGATAAGAAAAATGCACTGAGCAAGCATTACAAATTCAGTAATTGTAAAGTAGATTTCAAGCTTTTAATTTTGGCTGATGTGAAAGGGTACAATAGAATGTTTAATGCTGAAGATGAACTTGGATGGTCTGAATATTTATGGCAACTGAGACTAAATGCATGTTTGAACAACCATCAGGATTTTGTTGCCTTTCTGAGAAGGAAGAGTTTAAAGCATTAATTAAGTCATTAATTGTTTTATGTCAAGTGACTTTCTCTCTTTATTTAAGTGAAGGTTTGCATTGCATTATTCAGTCAGATGAAGTATTGGATTGAGAGACGAAAGCACTTACTGTTAATGTATATGTATATTAAACTTGTTTGGTTTTATTTTCTGTCTTTTTCTTAGTTTGTGTTATTCATTTAATTTGGTTTAACTGCCTTTGTTTGTATTTAGAGGTATAAAAGGGTACGCATATTAAACAGCCAGGCATCCTTATCGAATCAAATTATAAAAAAGTCACTCACAACTAACTATTAGCATCTTATAAACTCAATTACAAGTTTAACTGATAACTGGAATAGACTGTTCTTCACATTTGAAGACAGACTAACCCTAATTAAAATGATATTGCTAACCAAATTTTTATTTGATAGCTAAGCCTTAATGCTCCCCTCACCTATTAAAACTAAAAAGAAAATAAATAATTTTCTACTTATGTTCCTCTGGTACCCCAAAAAGCCAAGAATTTCACTTTTTTGACACACCTCAAGCTGAGAAGAGAGGGTATAGGGTCTCCAAACATTGATTTTTATCTAAATTCAGCAACTATCAATGTAGTGTTGCTTTGGAATAATATTTCCTATACATCATATTGGAAGTTAATTCATGAAAACTTACTTTTGAGTAATAATAAGACATTATTTGAACCATACCTTCAAATACATAGAAATATCTTTATATGGATCTTGAAAATATATATTCAAAGTGAGAAGCTGAAACTTGTTCTTCCACCTCTTATAACACAAATAGTGTTGTTGTTCAAAAAGCTTATGTTTTCTAATCAGCTGATGAAAAACTTATTAATAATTATTTTTAAAATTGCTTTCACAAATGAGTGTTTGATATATTTTGATACCCAGAAAATACTAGAGTTTAAGGGGGGGATTTATTATATTGGAATCAGTTTCTTTCAGCTAACAAAATAAACGCTGCAGACTATTTGATTGCCAGATATAGTTTACAGAATTGCAATTGGGTAGATATTGAAACTTGTAAGGAATTCATGCATAACAAGCTCATATCTTCACTAGAGGCATTCAACAAGAATACCCCAAAAATCTTAGATTTCATCTCAATCAGTATTAATGGCACACTTAAGAACACCTCTTACATAGCTATAATTTATAAGATCCTCAGGAAACAATTTTGGGAAAACAGATATTTCTTTTTGGAATTATTCTACTAAAGTAAATAGACAAGAATTCTTAACAAATGATAAAAAACTTTGTTTACAATCAGTGAAAGGGTCCACATCTTCCCTGTTTTGGTGAGTATACAAGTGGAAATTCTTAGGGTCTATATTAGAACATTGAAGTTTCAAAACTTCGAATGTTCTAATATCAAGCCCATTCAACGAAAGCTGAAAACATCGAACATACAGAACAGCGAATTTCTTCCTAGAGAAAAAATTCACTGTTCCAAAACACATACATACAGCACAAGCACACCAAACAAACAGCAATCCACACACATACAGCTAAAATCTTACACCTAACCCTACACTGAACTATACACACACCACTAACTATCCACTTACCTTAACCCAAACCCTAACCCTAGGGTCCGTCATTATCGCACA
Source organism: Protopterus annectens (assembly GCF_019279795.1). NCBI lineage: Eukaryota > Metazoa > Chordata > Ceratodontiformes > Protopteridae > Protopterus > Protopterus annectens. Next base: position 263,443,006 of record NC_056746.1, on the reverse strand, counting down.
CTCACCTCACCCGTGCCCTAACCCTAACTCAACTACCCCACCTTAACCCTCACGTCCACACAATCGCACACTTACCTGACCTGCGCCCTAACCCTAACTCACTTAACCCGCCCTAACCCTCACATCCACACAATCGCACACATACCTAACCCGCGCCCTAACCCTAACTCACCTAACCCACCCTAACCCTCACGTCCACACAATCGCACACATACCTAACCTGCACCCTAACTACCCTAACCCACACTCAATCACACACTTACCTGAACTCGACCCGTAACTTTCCACCACAGCGCTGAAAATACTGAAGCAACAGAAACGGACAACCAAATTCTTTCCCTAGGAAAAAATTCAGTTTTCTGTTGCTTCGATATTTTCAGCTTTCGCTGAATAGGGTTCGATATTAGAACATTCAAAGTTTTGAAACTTCGATGTTCTAATATAGACCCAAATTCTTACACACGTTTTCTTACACCACACCGATTAGCAATAATATACAAGAAAGATGAAGTAAAATACTGGATATGTGGACATCTTGATGCTGACTGGATACACATGGTTGTTAATTGTAAAGTAATCTCTCCATTTTGGTTAGATTTTAGATATCTTTGTAAGGCTTTATGGAATGAAACTATAATTTCTGATTCTCTTATTCTTTTCGATGTTCCTGTTCCTGAAGTCATCCATAAAAATGAAGTATTTTTACTGTGGTCAGTTCTTTCTATAGCAGGGAAAATTGTTACTAAAATTTGGAAATCTCAATGTACTCTTGTCTTTAAAATTGAATTTCTTCACCTAGTAAAGTCCATCTGTAGAAATGAGGTTGATACTATAAAAATAAGAAAAATAACACAACCCATCATTTAATTGCTTGGAAGAAATTGTTTAACCTTTTAGAAAAATACTAAGTATTTTTTCCTATGTATACTATTTTTTCTTTGTTATGGATACTGTATACAGTTTTGTTCTATTCCTGTTATTACATTTTTAACTTATTGTTTTATAAAATGAATAAAAACATTTTTAAGAAAAAAAATAATTCGGGAGTGTTTTTCTTTTACCACTTACAAGTTATTGCATTCTTAGCCACTGATATTACCAGTAGTACCAATATCATTGTTAATCTCAAAGATCTAGATGAACTGAGTATTAGATCCCAGCTCAATACTATTCATTTTGTTGAAAAAGTAGTATCTGTGCCTGTGACCCTATTTATAAAGACTTGTATTTAGCTTTTTAGCTCATCTGGCTATGAGCATTCCCAAACTACATTTTCCCACATAGCTGATTCTTCCTGTTCACAGACCCAGCATTCACCATTAGCTTCTGTCCATATTCTTTGTATTCTTCTTGATGTGCAAAAGTAACAATTCAAACACTTCCAAGCGAATATTCGGAATCTTCTAGACTTTGTGGTGTACTGCAGTGGTAGATGTTCATCTCTACTTGTTTGTCTGTCCAACCTAGCTGACTAATATTGCCTACTCACTTTTTTGTGTCCCTTACAATTGTCAATCAATTCTTTGTATGTTCTAGAAATCAATTGCTTTGTGTGAACCTAATCAGATCTTGCCTCTTTTAGCATTTTGACCCTCAAATGGGAATCTTCTTGTGGACTGTTGTGTCAGATTGCTATTATTATTCCCATATATGATAGCTGCAATCTTTAAGCCCAACCAAATGGTTGTCTCATCTGTTTCCAACTCTTTAATTTGTCCATCTTGCAGTATCTGATCCCAGTATCATGGCTCAACTTTCAAACCCTTCCATTTTTTTGTTGCTGTTGTATTTTTGTCCCTTCGTATTCGCTGTACCTTTTTTATTTTATTTATTTATTTTTTGCCTTACTGAAAACAAGTGTTCATTTCAAATTAGCAGATTCCTATACACACGTTGCATCACAGTAGACAAAATCTTTTTCTGCTTTTGACTTGTCTAAAACTAATAGCACAGCCTGACTTGAACATCACATTACAAAAGAAACTGTCAATTCTCCCTTAAAAAGAGTGTTAGTACAAAAGTTACAGATATTTTCTGTACAGAAGACTGCATTTCTAGCACTGGAGCCCAGTGACATTATATTTCCCCTGTTATTATCAGGGCTCTTCTGATTCATTCCTACAGACAAATGGCCCTGTTTCTATCTAAAAAGTGATTTCCTTTCAAAAGGGTAGCCTTCAGCCAAAATGTATATTGCAGATAATGCATATGACATTTTTCTTTTCAATTTCAGTGAGACAAAAAAACTTTGTGAAGTCTTTCTAAATGTTTTTCTGAGACCAGAATTTCCTGAGATCATTTTAAATAATACAGCTTTTAAATGCAACACAACACATCTTACAAAAAGCAAAGGTACTTTTCATTATGTCTGTCTTCAGAATTATTTATCTGTTTTCGACTGCCATTCAAAAGCAATTCTTTCACATTGTTGAATTTTTTTCTTGTGTGTGTGTGTGTGTGTGTGAGAGAGAGAGAGAGAGAGAGAGAGAGAGATGTTTTATCAGTAACACTAGTTGTTATTTAAACCCCTCAGTGCGTGATCCCTCTCTCTAGTTTTAGTTAAGAAACATTCAAAAAGGACTTTTAATCCTTAACAGAGGGGTATAAAAGTGAAGAAGCCTCATAGAATTAACCCCATAATTATCAGAAATACTTAGAGAGAAGTAATAGTTTCCTCTGTGAATAGATGAAACTGAATGCACCAAGGATTGGAATCCCTGAACTGCATCACACAAAAAAGGCAGAACAAACACCGTTTAAGTGTTTTTCCATGGAGGCAGACCCCCCCCTCCGCCAAACTTATATATAGCAATTCCATGATTGCGCCAACTTGAAGAAGGGGGGAATTCCCCAGTAATTATATCTGCAGGAATTCCGATTGTTGGTGGGTTGGACATCAGGTAACTGAACCTGAGAGTTCAATCTTCATCCACTCATAGGTTACCCAAAGTCACAACTCACCAGGCTAACCTAAATACCTTTTTGGAGGTGTGATGTCCCTTATCTGGGTCAGTAATCAAGGAGCCTGAATCCTCACCACTGACACTGGGAGAGGGTCATTCACTTGGAACAGAAATAGATACACACAGTGTTTCCAGATGTAGCTCTCTGCATTAAGCACAATTTTGCTTAAGAGCACACTCAGCCTGGGGTCTAGATTTCTCTTTCTGTCTCCCTCCAGGTCCCCAATAAGACTCCCCACTGGCACAGCTATAGAGTTGAGTGCTCAGCTGAGTGTCCAAGCCAAGTTCTCTAGCACCCTCTCTGTGAAACCAGTACGTCGTGTCCCTGCTACAAACAGCTGGCACATGCACACTCTTTGAAATTTGATTTTCACACACACACACACACACACACACACACACACACACACACACACACACACACACACACACACACACACACACACACACACACACACACCTGTGAAAGGCTGGCACAGATTTACTAGCTATGCCCCCTTCTGTCCAGACCAAAATATAAGCTAGTTACTGCCACCAGACACTCCAAAGCCAGCTGCTCTAAGGCACTTACCAGGGTGCCCAATTATACTGAGTGAAATTAATATCAGTATAAATGGTAGTGTTTTGACCAATGCAGTAAGGCTTTCAGGAGTGGCCACAGAGTCACCAAATAGATATCAGTAGTCTCAAAGGTTAAAATATTCTCTAAAAGACCAGCCATAATGAAAATTTAAAAGAATATTTAATAATAAATGATAACATAACATGAAAATACTAAGTATGTATTTACAGTAAACACCAGAGTTGCATTCACAGGAAATTTAATAACACAGATGAATAGATTCACACAGATACAGAAAAACAATACTTAACTAATTTAACTACATTTTTCTGACTGATCTAAATAATTCCTATGCCGTGGTCACTTTCTAGAGTAAGGCAAGATGAAGTAGGTGAGGGGTCCTTCTTTGTCAGGTTCCAAAAACAGAGTGCACTGACTCATCTAGTATTAAAACATCATTTTTGTGATGGATTACTGAATTACATCTTGTACATCTGATTATCTAACTTCTGTTTCCCATACTACCACCATTCCTAGCTGCTGACCCAGAATCTTGCACATATGTGTCAATAATACACACACACATACAGCTTTGCTAAGATCTATTGCAGCTTCTGAAAGTTATAAAACAATAAATGCTTCCAATGTTCCTACAGGAGCTAATAAACCATTCTCTGGCACAGACATTTCATCTCTGGCTGCAGTCAGAACTTTAAGATGCAATCTTTATGACCTAAATTAAGTTATTTAATTTCTTACTATTTTTCAAAGTTAGCTGGACTGAAATTAACCTCTTATCTTCCAGTATCCTATTTACAACAGTACAGTCTGACATAAATGTATATTCCTTTTTTCTGTCCAGCAAGAAACACTGTTGATTCATTTTTAACATAAGCAACTTTACAAATGCATTTTAAACACAAGCATCTGTACAAATCAGTTTGATATACAAATGACATATAATTCTTTACAAAATTCCAACTAGCTGTGCTTGCATATGTTACACATCCACTGCCCTGCTTTTCCTGGCATAGCTGACAATACCTCACATCATCACATCTCTCCCCCTTTTGAAGACTCTAGCTAGTTTCTCAAGTGATCTGGAGAAACCTTGCTTGAAAGAAATGAGCCTGTCTGGGAATACATTAACCCATACCTTGTCTTGAGAACCCATCTGTATTGGCATTGCTGACCCCACTATAGTGTTGCACTGTCATATCATATGCCTGCAACACTAGGCTCCACCTTAATAACTTGGCATTTTACTGGCTGGCTTAATGTAGCCATGTTAAGGGACTGTGATATGTAACTACAGTGAATTTTCTTCCATACAGATAAGGTTGAATTTTCTGCACTGACCACACTATGGCTAGACATTCTTTTTCTACTGGTGCATAACATTCCTCCCTAGGTTGGATTCTTGAGTTGAGATATACCACTGGTTGATCTTCTCCCTCTGAAGAAACCTGGCAGAGTACTGCCCCCCACCCCATGGTTTGAAGCATCCACCTGCACAACAAAGTCTTTGCTGTAACCTGGACTGACTAACACAGGGGGTCCTCCCAAAGCTTTAAGCTTTTGGAATGATCGCCTGCAGGCTGGGGTCCATGCTACTTTGTCTGGCCTGCTTTTCCTCATCAGTTATGTGAGGAGAGCAGATATTGTTCTATCATTGGGAATGCATTTGTATAGTACCCTGCTGTCTCCAGTCTCTGTGTTTTGGTAACAGGGGAGGCCACATCTGAATAGCTTCCACTTTGGTGTGTCCTGGCCTTATCTTACCAGTCCACACTCTATGTCCCAGGTAGAAGATCTCTGCCATACCCACCTGACAATTACTGGGCTTAATGATCAACCCTGCTCTTTGCAGTCAACCCAGGACCTCCCTGACATGCTGAAGTTGTTCATGCCAGGAATGGCTGTAGATGGCAATATCATCCAGGTAAGCAAGGGCATAATCTCCTGCTCCTGTTAAGATACGGTCTAACAGCCTCTGGAAGGTAACTGGGGCACTTTTTATTCCAAAGGGCATCTTTGTGAACTCGTATAATCCAAAAGGAGTCACAAAGGCCAACCTCTTTCTAGCAGTAGGAGTCAAGAGCACCTGCCAGTAGACCTTGGTCAGATCAATAGTGGTCAGATACTTAGTCCCACTAAGCTGCTCTAAGGCTTCATCTGTCCCAGGCATTGGGTAACCATCTGAGTCTGTGTGACTATTTAGTTTTCCGCAGTCAATACAGAACCTAGTGCTGACATCTATCTTTGGTACCAGCACCACTGGTAATTTTCAGGGACTGCTGGATTCTTGGATTGCCCCTAGTTCCAACATTTCCTGAATCTCCTCCCTCAGAGTCTGTCTGACTATCTCAGGCACCCTGTAAAGGGTCTGCTTGATAGGCCTTTGTGGTCCTGTATCCACATGGTGCTGTACCAGGTGGGTGCACCCACGTTTCCCAGTGAACATGCCCCCAAAGCCCTGTAACACTGCTCTGATTTCAAAAACCTGGGTATGGGATAGCCACTGGCACATTGCTACCCCTTCCACTGAAGTCTCAGTCTGAGCCTCACTGAGGAGATCACTCACCAGATCCCCCTCAGACTCCTCCTGCCATCCACTGCTAATACTCAGCACAAGGGCCTCCCTATCATGGTAACTCTGTATCCTGGTAACGTGGTACAATATGTGACCCTGCCTCCTTCCTAGCATTTCTACCATGTAGTTAACATCACTGACTTTCCTCACCACTTTGAAGGGTCATTCCCAAGCTGCCTACAGCTTATTATGTCTGACAGGAATAAGAATCATAACCTGCTGTCCCACAGCATACTCTCGGGCTCAAACATTCCTGTCATATCAGACCTTTTTCTGCTATTGGGCTGCTACCAGGTTATCCTGGGCAAAGCCCCTAAGCTTCCTAACATTGTCTTGAGGGTTAGAGCATATGTCACAACATACTCCTCGTGGGATTCACACATACCCTCCCACTCATCATGACTCAAATCTAAAGGCTCCCTCATCCTATGCCCATGCAGCAACTCAAAGTGTGAAAAACCTGTGGATTCCTCGGGTAATTCTCTGTATGCAAACAGCAGATGTTACAAATATTTGTCCCACTCTCTCTTAAACTGGTCTGCAAATGCCCGTAGCATAGTCTTTAGTGTAGAGTTTTACCTGTCCACAAGACCATTAGTCTGGGGATGGTAGGGGTGGTCTTTAGGTGCTTCATCCCACAGCACTCCCAGAAACAAGCCAGTAGGTCTGACATGAAATTGGCACCTCTGTCAGTCAGTATTTCTCTTGGGAAACCTACCCTGCTGAAAATCTCTATCTTCTCTGCCTCAATGTGGGACAGACTCACTGGCTCAGAGTATCTAGTAGCATAATCTACTACCACCAGGATATACTTCTTCCCTGTGGAATATGAAGTACTCACAGGCCCCACAATATCCATAGCTAACCTCTGAAATGGCTCCTCAATCACAGGCAAGGGCATCAAAGGAGCTTTGACCTTGTCTCATGCATGCCTACTTTTGGGCACTGGTCACAGGTCCTGTAGTACCCTGTTACATCACTTACAATCCTAGGCCAATAAAAGTTCTGCTAATATGTCTCTTGGTACATTTTATGCACATATGGTCTGTAAAAGGAATGCCATGGGCTATGGCTAGAAGTGGCAGAAAGCAGGGTCTAGGCACTACCAACTGTTGTATTACCTCAGCCTCTTAGCCCTCCCTCATCCATCCACTCTCTGTACAGTAACCCTTTGTTCCAGTATACAGATTGTCCTTTTCCTTGAGAATCAGGTGCCTCCTTAGCTATCTTCCTCAAGCCTGTTAGTGTACAGCCAAAATGCTGAGCCTGTCTCAACTCTGTCTTTTGTGACCCTTCCCAGCTTCACTTCCACAGGAAGTCTGGTATCCTCTGACAGCAGTGCCTCACTGTCAGCCTGGGTGCTACCAATCACCTCTGCCCTTGCAGTCACTGTCCAAGGGAACATCAGTACCTACCAGCAGCTGTGGGTCACCTTCAGGATCACTGCTACAGGATAGCTTTCTCCATGGAATAGCCTCCTCACCAGCCCTGGCTTCAGGTGTGGGATCTGTCTGGGTATATCCCAGGATACCAGCCCCACATGCCTGTCTCCAAGCCTGACTGTTGCAACTGCATGCACACAAGGTACTGCATTAGCAAAATCATTCCCAGTCAAGACATTTGCAGGGATATCCTCAAACATACCTACTTGATTGCTTCCTTTTCCAACCTCCCAGTCAAGGTGAACCCTGGCTAAAGGCATTTGGATTGGGGTCTGTCCTAAAGTTCTGACTGGAGTGGACTGCCCAAGTAAGTACTGCTCCTCTTTAACCACTGCAGGCTTCACAATAGTTATGTCAGAGGCTGTGTCTCTCTTAGCAGTGGCCTGTTTTCCATCCACTAAGATCAGATATAAACCCTGGTGATAGTTTGGTATCCCTGTTTTCTTCAGACAACTTATCACTGACATACTGTTATTCCCACTTGCTGGCTACCCCACCTTTTGTTCTCCACCTTGCTTCTGCAGACATCTATATGATACATGGGTTTACTATCAAAATTTCGAAATGAACTCCGTCAACTGTACTATCGTCGAACACGGAATTTCGAAAACGGTAATATCGATGTCAAAAAAACAATCTAGGAACGGGTTTTAACATGGGTCGAGGTAGGTGTTCAGTGTTACTCCAAACAACAAACATCTCCCCTACCTCGACCCTTGTTAAAACCCATTCCTAGATTGTTTTTTTGACATCGATATTACCGTTTTCGAACTTCCGTGTTCGACGATAGTACAGTCGATGGAGTTCGTTTTGGAATTTTGATAGTAAACCGATACATGGCCTCACTGGTTACATTTAAAACATTTAACCCTTGATCCTGGCAGTGTAACTGAACTAGCGGCTTCCCCTGTTCTGGTGAATTCTGTTGGGGTGGTTTAGGCTGCCCACCAATGGTTCCCTTATATCCATGTGCAGCACTGGGTATCCCATTCCGGTGCAGTGATCCCCTGCTTGCTAAGTAGAGGTCCCGCTTTTTCCCCAGCTCATCTGCAGAGTTACACTTCTGGTCTGCCAACCACATTCTCATGTCCTCAGGCAAAGTGCTAAGGGCTTGTTTCCTCACCAAAAGGTCTGCCAGCCCTACAAAAGTGGTGACCTGACACCCACTCATCCATGTATGAATATAAGTGTTTAACTCAGCAATTTAATCACACACACTTTCATCTGCCTTGCGTCTATGCTCACAAAACCTTTTTTCTTTAAGCTTCAGGTGTTAACTTAAAGCTTTCTAGTAAACATTGATTTACTCTGTCATAGTTTAAACAATCATTATCAGACAATTTAGAAGTAGCAGTTACAACTTTACCATGAAATAAGGGGGTCAGGAACAGTACCCAGAGCCCTTTGTCAATATTATACTGTCTACACACTCTTTCAAATATAAGACTAAATCTATCAACATTATCGCCCTCTATAAATTGTGGAAGAAATGTAGTGACCTTTATTGCTTTTGGGGTTCAGTTATTCCCTTCCCCGTGACCTCCATGACCCTGGCAACCAGTCAGCATCTCCTACTTATGCTGATACTGCTTCTCATTTTCTTCAGCTTCCACATGCCGCAGTCTCTCTGCTGATTTTATTTCCAGCTGTTTCTTCTTTTCTTCAGCCTCCACATGCCGCAGTCTCTCTGCTGATTTTATTTCCAGCTGCTTCTCATTTTCTTCAGCCTCCACATGTCGCAGTCTCTCTGCTGATTTTATTATCAGCTGTTTCTTCATTTCTTCAGCCTCCACATGCCGCAGTCTCTCTGCTGATTTTATTTCCAGCTGTTTCTTCTTTTCTTCAGCCTCCACATGCCGCAGTCTCTCTGCTGATTTTATTTCCAGCTGCTTCTTCTTTTCTTCAGCCTCCACATGCCGCAGTCTCTCTGCTGATTTTATTTTCAGCTGTTTCTTCATTTCTTCAGCCTCCACATGCCGCAGTCTCTCTGCTGATTTTATTTCCAGCTGTTACTTCTTTTCTTCAGCCTCCACATGCCATAGTCTCTCTGCTGATTTTATTTTCAGCTGTTTCTTCATTTCTTCAGCCTCCACATGCCGCAGTCTCTCTGCTGATTTTATTTCCAGCTGTTACTTCTTTTCTTCAGCCTCCACAGGTCACAGTCTCTCTGCTGATTTTATTTCCAGCTGTTTCTTCTTTTCTTCAGCCTCCACATGCCGCAGTCTCTCTGCTGATTTTATTTCCAGCTGTTTCTTCTTTTCTTCAGCCTCCACATGCCGCAATCTCTCTGCTGATTTTATTTCCAGCTGTTTCTTCTTTTCTTCAGCCTCCACATGCTGCAATCTCTCTGCTGATTTTATTTCCAGCTGTTTCTTCATTTATTCAGCCTCCACATGCCGCAGTCTCTCTGCTGATTTTATTTCCAGCTGTTTCTTCTTTTCTTCAGCTTCCACATGCCACAGTCTCTCTGCTGATTTTATTTCCAGCTGTTTCTTCTTTTCTTCAGCCTCCACATGCCGCAGTCTCTCTGCTGATTTTATTTCCAGCTGTTTCTTCATTTCTTCAGCCTCCACATACCACAGTCTCTCTGCTGATTCTAATTCCAAACATTTGGCTTCCAGTTCAAGTCTCTTTAACTCCAGATGGATTTTTAAGTCCTCCGAGGAAAAGCTGAACTGTCCTGTTTCTGAGGGTTTCAAATTCCCATCACTGGACTGGTTATCCTCCTGGTCGCTGGTCTGAGTTGCAAATAATACTGAAATCATTTCCTCTTTAGTCAGGTTGGCAGGTCCCTGTCAGTTCAGCAAAACATCAGTTCATTGAATGGCATTTTCAGTGCAGTTACATCGAAAATGTCATTTGGCAAATTGTTCATATTGAGATCGCGGTACAGTGAGGATCAGGAAATTTGTCCTTTCCCCACTGTAGTGCGATCTCGGAGTTGGTATATATAATTAGCATGGTGGTTTGGGGCACACAGCCCCCATGTGAGGGGAATTTGACAAATGGTATTTCCAACGAAATGCCATTCGTTGAAGTGACAGTTCATTGAAGTGATATAGACCCCAGGTTGACATGCACCAGTCCTTTGGTTTTGCACACCTTGGCCAACTGGTTCTTTGTCAGCTTGCTATAATCTTCTGCTGCATATTTGCCTGCTTTCCCTGACTAAACTAAACTAAGAAAAAAAAAATAAAACTTTTGTGAAAGGAAATTCTGAATGTTTACCTTGTGGCTACTGAGAATACCCACACCTCCAGTGACAACTACCTACAGGCTACAGAAGTTCAATTTATATCCACACCACTCCTCACCAGTATGTGACATCCCCTCTCTGGGCCAGTAATCAAGGTGCTTGAATCCTCACCACTCACACTGGAGAGGGACATTCACTTGAAACACAAATAGATACACACACTATTTCCAGATGCAGCTCTCTGCATCAAGCACAAATTCCCTTAAGAGCACACAGGGAACGCATTCAGTCAGGAGTATGGATTTCTCACTCTGCCTCACTCAAGGTCCCCAATAAGACTCTCCACTGACACACCTTTAGAGTTGAATCCTTAGCCGACTATCCAAGCCAAGTCCTTCAGCACCCTCTCTGTGAAGCCAGTGCATTCTGTTCCTGCTCCAAACAGATCTCACACACACGCACACACACACACACACACACACACACACACACACGCATGCACGCAGACACACACACACACACACACACACACACACACACACACACACACACACACACACACACACACACACACACACACACACACCTGGGAAAGGCTGGCACATATTTACTAGCTATGCCCCCTTCTGCCCAGACAATAAGGTATTTACTGCCACCAGACACTCCAAAGCTACTCTAAGGCTGTTATCAGGGTGCCTAATTATACTGAGTGAAATGAATATCAGTATAAATGGTAGTGTTTTGACCTTCAGTATAAATGGTAGTGTTTTGACCAATGCAGTAAGGCTTTCAAGAGTGACCACAGAGTCACCAAATAGATATCAGTACTCTCAATGGTTAAAATATTCATATTCTGCTGTACTGTTTTGCTGCTACGACAATAGTAAGAAAATTAAAATCAAACAGGCTCTACAGAGAGTTTGCAATGTACCTCACTAGAAAGTCATGCAACAGCTTTGAAAAAATACTGAAAATAAGGAGTTTTTGCTAATAAAAAGCTGCATTATTAAGGATTAAAATATTTAGAAAGCAGGAGCAAAGAAACAACTACAGATTAAAAAGGAGCATCAAAAACGGTGACCCTATTTTTGCTAATTGTGTTTAAAATTAATAAACTAAATGTAGTTGAAATGAAATGCAAGTACACTTCCTGAAATACAGAGGGATAGCAGAGATAGCAATGAAAAATACACAGTCTTTTGTTTAAGGCTTCTGAAGTTTAAAAAATGCATTAAAAATACATTAGGAATTGCAACAATCTGTTTCCATGACTTACCTCTGGAATTAATTAAAAGGATTCATTAAAAGAAAAAAATGCCATTATCCCCATTAAGACTAAACTTCAAGAAATGATTAAAATCTGGTGTGCTTTGTACAATTTAATGCAGCTTGTGCATTGTTCCTGGAATTAAGTGTAATGGCCTGAACACAATGAATGAGATTCCTAATGTTTGTCATACTTTGATTTTTTTCAGTACCGTATTATTCTTGCAAACCTATTTCCTTCCCTCTTTTATTTTGAGTTTAATCTGATGCTTGAGTGCCGTATGCTGTTGAAGCAAGAATTCAAAGCTTATGTCAAGTATGATCTCCACCTGTCATTTCAGGGCTTCTACTTGTTGGCTAAAGCCTTCCCTGCCTCAGTAGTGTCTTTTTAGACACAGTCCAGCTAATGGATATCCCATTATAACTGATATATTAAATCCAAAACAAGATTACATTACAGTGCCTCTGCTCAATACCAGACGTCTTAACAACAAAATGCCTGACTGTGGGGCAGCCCTGCAACTGGAACATACCCATGTTTGTGTAATTATTGTAACTTGGTTTCAGTGTCAGAATGCACTCCCTCCATACCTTCAGAACCAGTGGCAACTGCAGTGGCATTCCCATATTTTGTAGGGAACATATCACTTCTAAACAAATTCACAGAGACCCTCAGATGGAACTCACCGAGCTGCAAATCACAATAAACAGGACCAACTGTCAGTTTATAACATTACAGGATGCCCTCTATATCCCCTGTCAGTCATGTACATTTCCTTAATGCACTTGATGAACTCCCAATAAACAAGATCTTGTTTTTCGGAAGGAGATTTTAACTACCCATCAATAAACTGGAGCACCTATGCCTCAAATGTAGGTTTTGCCCAAAAGTTCCTAGAATTAGTTAACAAAAACTCCCTGGCCCAAATTGATAACAACCCCACTAAAGGACATAGTATTCTTGACTTGGTGATTATGAATATAACTTCTTTATGCACTATTCCTCTAGTATCTCATTACCCAGTTAAGTCGTATCATAAACTCATGACCTCACCTTTAAAACATCTAAACCTTATGCTAACAATATCTCAGAAATGAAGAATGTAACACATACTAATTTCATCAAATTCTACATTTCAAAATTCACTTATAGCAGAATCATCACATGTGTTGTCACAGAAAGTAGCTTCAAAAAGGAGTTCTGTGCCCACTTAAATAAATGTATCGAAGTGGCAGTCCCAACCAGATCTAAATATGATGAGAAATTTAAAGAACAAACCTCCCTGGTTGTCCACCACAGATAAACAAATTGTACAATAAAAGAAAACAAAGCTCTGCATAGTGAAACCAGATCAAAAGACCCTCAAATAAAGGATAACATCTAAAATTGACTAAAAACTTGAAAAATACTATTAGGTCTACTAATGCAGCCCATGAACTTAGGTTAGTATCTAAAGCTAAGGACAATTACAAATCCTTCTTTAGCTACATTAGGAAACAAAGAAATAAAACAAAACCTTGCTCTGAACATATTCATGATGGCATCAACTATTCTGACCTAGTAGACTTTGCCAACATGCTAGCAAACAAATTCTGTGCAAACGTTATTCCAGAGATGACTATCTAAAGCCCAGTTATCCTTGAAACTGTCAGACTGCCATCATCTCTAAAGAACATGTGCTAAAGGTATAAACTATGTCTTGCATGGGAGCTGATAATATATATATATATATATATATATATATATATATATATATATATATATATATATATATATATATATACCTGTTTATCAAACAGCACTAAACAAGCCCTGGCAGTGACACTCCGTGGGCTATTTAAGCCAGGTTTAGCTACTGGCTTTGCCCTAAGATTAGGAGCACAGCAGTGATGATGCCACTCCACAAAGGTGGCCCCAACACTGACCCCAGAAATTATAGGGCCATCAGACTGACATGTCTTATTTCCAAAGCCATGGAACATATTATAACCGACCTGATAAACTACAGCATTAAAAATCTCATTAAATTAGACCTGCAACAAAATGGTTTTGTCAGAGCTAGATCCTGTCTAATGAATCTGGTCAACTTCTTTTAAAAGTATAACCCAAGCTGTTAACAGTGGTTACAATCTCCGTATGGCATACCTTGACCTGGCCAAGGCATTTCATACCATTCTCTATGCTAGCATTGTTAGTAAACTCAATGGATTACAAATCAATCCCAGTGTGGTAAGATGGATAGTAAAATGGATGAAGGACAGAGCTGATATGGTGTGAGTAGCAGGTGCCTCACCAGACAATGTTAAGCCCACCAGTGATGTCTTGTAAGGATCAGTGCGGGAACCGCTTTTGTTCAGCATTTACTTCAGTAATCTCCAGATCACTAACAAGGATCTCTGGCTGACCATGTTTGCAGATGACTGTAAACTGGAAGTCATTGTCATGTCCCCCTCTGATGCCCAGCCCTTTGATAATTACTTACACTTATAAATACCTGCAGTACTAGAAATGAACTTAAACTGAATGCAAAAAAGTACAATATAGTCATTTTTGATAAACCATCCCTCACCCCAGCATAAATCATAGACAATATCCCACTCTAAAATGAGAATGTTGTTATAAACTTTGATATATGGGCTGATAATTCCCTCTCATTTGATCATGTAATAATAGTAGTTAGGAAGTCCTTCTACTCGGTGCAGCCGATATCATCCACATCTAAAGGGGTCATTGTTTCCCACCAGTCAGCCTTGAATAGGTCAGTTATTAAATGCAATGCCCCTTTGGGATATACCTGGCTAGACATATTATAAAACTGAAAAGACCCTGGAGGTTGCTAATTAAGACGAACACTGGCTTAAAACCCTAAGATCAGAATTGACTGGAAGCAAGTTTCCTTTCTTCAGTGCCTTATGGACTTCCAATGGGAGATCTATGCCTTGCCTTCTGAGCCATTCAGAACAAACTTACCCTGGATCTTTTATATATCCACAAATACCAGAATCAGGGATCTGAATCTTCATCAGCAGGTTAATAAAACATGGCGGAGTGAAAGATTCATTACACAGTCCATGCCCCACATTTGGAATAGACTCCCACTGCAAATTAGACAGTGTGATACATTATCGTCATTCAAACAGGAATTGGGCAATTGGATAGATAGACATTCACAAATTAACCCCCAACCTGATTGGCCTGGCTTTCATTGAAAAGGAAGATACAGTTTGTGTGGGTACTAGCAAGGCATAAATAGTTGTAAAAATCAATGGCCTTGTATTTCTTATAATCCTCGGTCCTGTACTCAGGACTTCATCCCTCTATGCTACAGAGGTGGAAGTTTAGAAAACTATTGTTAATGATTCTGCACTACTAAAAGAGTATCTTTTGAAAACTGTCACAGACTATGAATTATTAATGGAGGAAGACGATTTAGCATTTTATTATTTTTATTAGTTAGTGTTTTCTGTATATGTACATTTTCTCAGTTTGTTACACACCCTATGTTTTTCTTGCACTGATTTCTTCTATAAACATTGAGTTATGTTCACACTGATGCACTTACATCATGTTTACTTCATTTGCTTTGATTGTGTGCACTATGTCAGTTTTACTGTACTGTTCATACTGATATTTGTTACTGTATGTCTGTACCCAAGTTATAACTGTAAAAAGACAGTAGATCAGCTCACTTAACCTGTTCAAATTGTAAAATAAAACAAAATTACATAAAATGTTTAGTCTTGCTTAAGTCTTCTGTAGGCAAGAGATTAAGATGTATATACTGTTCAGTAACCAAATTTGACTGAAACTCCTTTCGTAAAGAACTTATGTAACATAACTTGAACAATGGAAAGCACTCCGTCTTTGTGATGAAATATAATCCAGAATTTTGGGTTGAAGGATTTGGTAGATATTTATGTCATTTTGATTAACTGTGTTCACTGAAGCACAATTTGATGAATCATGTCCATGTGGATTGTTGCCAGGGTTACAAGTCTCTGCCATGTCCTAAAGACACATTGAAAATAAATTGATGAATCCCTAAATTGTCCATAGATATGCATGCATATTGTGTGTGTGTGTGTGTGTGTGTGTGTGTGTGTGTGTGTGTGTGTGTGTGTGTGTGTGCTGTTGTGGAATGGCATCCAATCTCGGACCCCACTAAGTACATGATAGGCTTCATAGGAACCATGAATAATACAACACAGCTATGCAAAAAGTAATGAATGTTTCATTGAATTTTTTCTAACTTACAGTAAGACAGTTCTTTGTGCGTCTTACCTCAGTTATACTATGCATTTTTTTCTGATGTTTTTTAAAGGCACCGGGGTGTGTGGCACAAATGCAAACGATGTTTCACCGAATAAGAAAAAAAAAGCCTGAAATAGCTGTTGCAGAATACATTTTAATTATGTTTTCTATGAGGCAAAGCTCCCCCACATGCACTCACCCAATGTCCGCAGGGAGGTTTTAACCCCAAAACTCTCATAATTAAGTGGTCACTATACTTTGGGGAAAAGTTCACATCCACCTCACACAGCACAATCTCATTTGAGTGGTCAGTTTTGAACAAGTGTGCACTTCTGTTCTTCAGTTGACTGTCTTAATCACAACATACTGAAATTTAAGAAATGGTATGTTTAAAACATCTGTTGGAAGACATCTTTCCAGTTCCCTTGACAGTACTATGATCTTACGAATAATTGATGTTGCATTTGTGTACCAGCTGCACCTGCTCTATCAGAGAGTTGATGTCCTGGGGTACAAATCAAACAGATTTATTCTGAATGAAGATGTGAAACACTATGATTCATGCAGTGTCTTTTTTCTGTCTTTGTAGTGAAACATGGGTTTGTAAGCAGAAAATGTGGCCTGGATGGTCAGTGGGCCATGATTAATGGCAGTCAGCCGTGGAGGGATTACTCACAGTGTGAAGAGGAGACAGAAGTCACTGCAGAGGAGGTAAGCAGAACAGTCCTACTGAGTCACACACAAAGCTGAATGTGTCCATCCCTCTTCTGTTGTCTTAAAACAGAAGCAGGCATGAAGACCACCTATCATTTTAATGACAACACAAGTCTTCACTGACTAATCTGTTCACTGCGGTAATGCTGTTTTCAAAAAAAAAGTAATCCTAAAATGCCATAATAGCTGGTGTAGTAGAATTCCTACATGATGATTCAGTGAAGCTCTTTATAATTCAGATAATATAAATTACTATAATTTAATTATGCATCTATTAATCCAGCCTGAGGTGACCTTTTACAACTTGCAGGCCTAAATATGCACTTCTTTGCGAAGGTACTTTGCATTAAGTTCCATCTGTATTCATCTGTATGATTATGCAGTGAAACTTACTTCATAAAACTCAACTCTGTAAACACAATACAAATGGAGAAGGTATCTTCAAAATTACCTGAAACACAAAATATGGACTCTGCTGTACTAAGGGTAGTGTAGAAACACCTACACTGGGAGTATATAGAGCACAATGACCAGATATGGAGTAATGTATATCTAGCTAATCACAATCTGAATGAAGAGACCATTGGAGGGGGTGGGATCCCCTTTATCACAAGGTACAAAGATCTTAGTGATGTAATATCACAGTACAGGGTATAGGGGTGCTTGTTTACACATGCTGGATCTTAGGGCTTTACCCCCACAAAATGTTTTGAATTTGCTGTGGGAATGCCATTCCTATCAGACATTTTGTTGGTAACTATTTAAAATTTTGGGACTCATGGACTGCTGAGTCCCAAAATGATGTATGGAAATCTTGGAGTTGGTATATATAAGTTTGGGGTGATTTGCCCTCCTTTATCAGGTGCTTCCTTTGCCTCCATCTTTTTTTTTTTGGAGGGGGTATTTCATTTTTCAGGTCTATATTAGATAACCGAAAGAGCAATTCAGCGAATGCTCACATGAGCGAAAATGCTGGGAATCGAAAGGGTGTTTGTGGGGTCGGGGTACAGTGAGGTGTGGGATATTTGCCCTTTCCTCACTGTAGTGCAACCTTCGGAGTTGGAATATATAGTTAACGAGGGGTGTGGGGGGGCGAAGCCCCCCACTATAAGGAGTTTGATTCCTGGCATTTTCGCTCATGTGAGCATTCGCTGAATTGCTCTTTCGGTTATCTAATATAGACCCCATATTTCAATAGGGAGTCCATTTCACCTTTGTATAATAATTGTGCAAGTGAATATCCCTGACCACCCAAGCATTTGATTGTAAAGGCTGTGCTTCCTATGCAGCTTGACTTATTTGTTATCATCTCTAAGGCTGTTTTATAACAGGGAAATATAAATTTTTGTCTGTGACAGCCTCTGTTGAGCAATGACATCCCTACAGGAGAAATACTGTTTTTAATTATGTGGCACTTGCCCTATTATTCAGTTTTTCATTTTTTTGAACCATTTTTATCATATCTACATGAGAACTTGATAATCAAAGATAGAGCTCTGACAGGTATGGAAATATGGAAATGTGATAAATGTGAATATTGTGCCAAATTCACTGTGTAGATGTTGACGTAGAAATGACCAGTGAAACATTACAGTTATTAGCCAGCTCCATAGCATAGGAGAATGAAGCCCTGACTGCATATCAAATGACCTAGGTTCAAGTAGCAGGCCTGAGTAACTGAAGGAGTTAGCTGACAGTGATGGAGGTGAGCATCCAAGGCACATTATCCATCCCTGGTGGAGCCCTGCAGCCAGGTCTCAGTACAAGGAGTGCACCTATCAGAGGACAAAAGACTTGGTAACAGTGTACCAGTTTATTCAGCAATACGCTGCACTGTAGCTGGACCCACTATGTGGTAGCATGAACTACCTCACCATTGTGTGCCCTGCTTCAGTTGTGACAGTACTGTCCAACAGCCAAGGGGGGGTTAAAAAACAAAATTATCCCAACTAGCTGACAATGACAGACACTCATCCCATGACTCTTGCCTCCATTGCTTGTTTCTGTAGGTGGGCTGGGAAATGAATGGGCTATGAAGGATTGGGAAGGGTTTAATGTTCAAGTTGGGGGCAAAAAAAGCAACACTGAAGAAAGAATTGCAGTATTGCATAACTGCACGGAGTGTGCTTTGTTTTTAGAAATTTTCATCTATCCGTCCAGCCACAATCACTTTATTCCATTTTCTACATGTGGTCAGTGTGTCACATCACCAGTTCGTATTGTACACTATAAAATAACACTTATATGTGATTTTTTTTTTTTTTTTTTTACTGAGGACAACTTAGTCTGAAGTGCAGGAGACTTCATTAATGGCATGAGGATCTGGTCTTCCATTCAGAAGTAACTAAAGTAGGTTTGAGAAAATGACAGCTTAAAGCACACTCACCTAAAGCTGGAAAGCAGACTCTGCAACAAGGGTAACTTCCTGAGAGAAAAGAAGCCAACCAAGAGGGAATTGAAAGAGTTCATATTGGGTTAGGGTTAGGGTTAGAGTGCATGGATCGTGCTATCCCAAACAGAACCAAGATGCTATCCTCCAAAAAAAGGAAGCCAATCTGGTGGTCCCCTGCCATAAACAAACTCTACAACAGAAGGAAGTAACTGTCACAAAAGAGAGTAAAATCCCATGAGTGGAACAGCTCCTTAGTCAGCCTCAGTAAGAAGCTGAGATCCCTTTTAAGATCCTCCAAAGCTAGCTACGAAAACAAAATCCCCACTGATTCTAAGGGAAACCACAAAGCATTCTATAGCTATGTCAAGAATCTCAATGGCAACACCCAGATCTGCTCTGAGATACAGCACAATGGCACAAAAACTACAGAATCAATTGATATTGCCAACATCCTGGCAGATAGGTTCAGTGCTAACTTTATTCCCCTCTCACCCCCTAAAGAGCCCGTATCTATACAGAAAGAATGCAGAGTCCCTGTATCACATCCGTGCAGGTAAAAGCTGCACTCTCTAAAACTAAAAATACACATCCATGGGACCAGACAACATCCCAGGCTGCGTTTTACACAAACTTCAGAATGAACTGGCTCCCCACCTAAGCACCATGTTCAATCATAGTCTCACTTCAGGCTTTGTGCCCACTGAATGGCTCACAGCAACAGTTATCCCACTCCACAAAGGGGAAACCACCACTGATCCTGGGAACTATCGCCCCTATTAGAAGGAAGACACCAATCCAAACTACTAACAAATTGACAGAAAACACCAGGAAGGACCCTGTTGACCAAGGACGGTAGAGCCAAATATACAGACCAGATACACGAATTTGACCTAGGTTTCGTCTTTATTGTACAGACTTCTTCAGAATATGAACACATTTAACCACTCCATTGATATATATATATATATATACACACACATACACTGCAACAAATACATCCCACCCCTTCAATTACCCTATCAGGTAAAGATCAATCAAACAAGCATATCCTAAATCTAACTTCGTTAACCCTTCGAAGTAAAAAACTATACTCTCAATGCATCTACAGAATATGTGTTACATATCAAAATGTTGTTAAATACACAAAAATATAAAATATAAAATGACCATATTCATGTACAACCAACTAAAAACTGTTTATGACACCCAATATCATAAACTAAAATAACAGGACAATATCATAATGTCAAAAAAACAATAGTAGTTAATCATATAAAATTAACTTTCAAGAATTTTGTTAAGAAATTTTTAAAAAAGATCTTTTAGGAAAACACCATTCCATAACAATAAAAAGTAAAAAACTTTCTTAAAACCTTTTTATAAATAACATTTTCAACCCAAGATGTGTTTTAATTTTAATAGGGGCAATATGCTTATGTTATCATTAATTCCTGGAAATACTGTAGCATTTAATGCCAACTGCCATCTCATTTCACAAATATCAAGATGCACATCCAATACTGCACCCTGGCCATCCTTTTTTATTTGCTGTATTACACAAAATGTAAATCTGTGCTCTGGATATTGCTCTACATGCCTAACTAGGGCATTAGTATTTTTCATGTGCCTAATATCCAGGACAATACTACAGGGTTTAGTGTGTACGGACTTTATGGACATTAGTAAAGGTGAAGTTAATACAAAAGAAAGTGAGTCAACGGCTTTTATGTCAGTTTGTGATGTTGAAGTGTATGATATGTTGGATGTTACTGATTTAACCCGGGGGGAAGCAGATACTGTTTATTTAGTTAATTCATCCATTGTTTTAAATGGCCAAGGTGATTATAAAGTATATAACTATTCCAGTAAAACAATAGGGGAGGAGCATGCTGAATTGTTATCAAAAGGTTTTTCTTTTATACCTTTGAAAAGTGGGAATGTTGCTGAGACCCTGATAGATTTAAAAATGCTTACCAGAAAAATGAATATCAAGATGTTTTTTGACAATTATTGTCAGCAAGAAAATATTGGCCTGAGAAAGCCAAGTAAGTTTATTCCGCCATCAAATGGAACTGTGAGTTTATAAAAAAAAAAAAAAAAGTTTGTGAGATGGAAATCAGAGAGCACATGAGGGCAAGTAGAAACTTTGGTAATAGAAGGGCCTTTGATCACATTAATAATCTGAATAGAGGAGAGGAAATACTATTAAGGGATATGGTTAATGACAAAACTGTCAGATTTATGAAGCCAGACAAAGGGAATGGCATGGTTATAATGAATAAAAATGATTATATAGATTACATGTTAGCCATGTTAGCTACTGACACCTACAAGGAAAGTAGTATTAACCAGGTACATATTGCATACCAAAAAGTAGATATATTAATTGATGACTTATTAATGCAGGGACAGATTGATGAAACCGAGCATTATTTCTTGGTAAATAAATTTCCTAAGGTCAGTAGCATTTTTGGTATACCAAAATTGCATAAAGGTTTGGACAACATTCAATTTAGGCCAATTGTTGATGGGAAGAGGGGAAAAACATTGTTTATCAGTAAATTTTTGGATTATCACCTGCAAGGAGGTTTGAAAGTGTTTAGATATATAACTAAGGACTCCTGGGAGTTTTTGAATAAATTAAAGGTAGTTCAAATTAGTGACCACACAGTGTTATTAACGATTGATGTGTGCAATTTATTTTCAGTCATTCTAAATGAAATAGGGTTGCAATGGTTAGAGCAACAATTATATAAAACTAGTGTATATGAACAGGATCGTATAAATACTTTTGTTACCCTAATGGAGGTTGTATTGAAGAACAACTGCATTTATTTTGAGGGCCAGTATTATAAACAAAAAACTGGAGTAGCAATGGGAGCTGTGTGTGCTCCTATTTATGCGAATTATATTATGGCCTATTGGAAACAAGAGTATGTGTTCACCAGTGAATATATGAATTATATACAACAATACACCTGTTTTTTGGATGACATATTTTTAGTATGGGATGGGCCAATTGAGGTCATGAAGGCCTTTATAGATTATATTATTTGTACAGTACAATTTTTTAGGTTTACTTATGAATATAGTAGTGAGGAAATTTCATATTTAGACGTAAAAGTGAAGGTTAATCATTTGGAAAAATGTTTGGTTTCTGGTATATACAGAAAGCCTACCTTTTCCAATTCTTATTTGAGCTACCAGAGCTGGCACCCTAACCATCAGAAAAAAGCGATAGTAAAAGGACAAATGGTTAGGGCAGCCAGAATGGTAAGCAAAAGACAAGATTTTCTTAAGGAAATGGAGCTCATTAAAGGTATGTTCATTAATCGTGGATATCCTGTTGAATTGTGTGATTCCATTATGGAGGAAGTGAAATGTAAGAGGTTTAGTGGTGTTTATAAGGCAATTTTAACCCATGATCACGACGATGGGGGGGCACAAGTAAACACAGTTATTGGAGAAGTAAAAATAACAAAAAATGAAACTGATGTTAATACTAGTGTGAGGGAAACATTGTATTTTATTACTACCTACAATTATGGCGTGGATCATATAGTGGGTATAATAAATAGGAATTGTAAGTTATTAAAACTGGACAGTAATTTATGGAGAAAATTCAACAAACCCCCAAAAATCGTATATAGGAAAGGGAAATCTTTTAAACAATTACTTGAGTCAGCTGCAAACTCCAGTTGTGAAAATGTTAGTTCACATAGGAGTAAAGGGAATTTTAGGTGTGGTAGATGTAGCATTTGTAAATATATTCTTGTTACAGGTGACAAAATGAATATTGAGGGAGAGGTTATTGGTATACATGGCCATTTTGATTGTCATGTTAAAAATGTTGTTTATATGGCTAAATGTGAAGATTGTCCGGCTTTTTATATAGGGGAAAACTTGTAGGATGTTTAGGGATAGAGTCAGTGAACACATCCTGGATATTAGGCACATGAAAAATACTAATGCCCTAGTTAGGCATGTAGAGCAATATCCAGAGCACAGATTTACATTTTGTGTAATACAGCAAATAAAAAAGGATGGTCAGGGTGCAGTATTGGATGTGCATCTTGATATTTGTGAAATGAGATGGCAGTTGGCATTAAATGCTACAGTATTTCCATGAATTAATGATAACATAAGCATATTGCCCCTATTAAAATTAAAACACATCTTGGGTTGAAAATGTTATTTATAAAAAGGTTTTAAGAAAGTTTTTTACTTTTTATTGTTATGGAATGGTGTTTTCCTAAAAGATCTTTTTTAAAAATTTCTTAACAAAATTCTTGAAAGTTAATTTTATATGATTAACTACTATTGTTTTTTTGACATTATGATATTGTCCTGTTATTTTAGTTTATGATATTGGGTGTCATAAACAGTTTTTAGTTGGTTGTACATGAATATGGTCATTTTATATTTTATATTTCGTATATTTAACAACATTTTGATATGTAACACATATTCTGTAGATGCATTGAGAGTATAGTTTTTTACTTCGAAGGGTTAACGAAGTTAGATTTAGGATATGCTTGTTTGATTGATCTTTACCTGATAGGGTAATTGAAGGGGTGGGATGTATTTGTTGCAGTGTATGTGTGTGTACATATATCAATGGAGTGGTTAAATGTGTTCATATTCTGAAGAAGTCTGTACAATAAAGATGAAACCTAGGTCAAATTCGTGTATCTGGTCTGTATATTTGGCTCTACCGTCCTTGGTCAACAGGGTCCTTCCTGGTGTTTTCTGTCAATTTGTTTATCGCCCTATTAGCCTGATGAGCCTGGTCTGTAAGGCCACGCAATGTATCATCATGGAACTCATAAACAAAGACATTGGTAACCTCCAAACTCTGAACCCCACCCAGTTCAGGTCTGTGAAAGGCAGATCATGCCTTCTGAACCTGATCGACTTCTTTGATGCAGTCACCAAAGCCGTAGACGAGGGTAAGGTGGTTCACACAGCCTATCTTGCCCTCTCCAAGGCTTTCGACACCATCCCCCTTTCTGGAATTATAGCTAAACTCACTAAACTAAGTATAAATCCCTATGTCACAAGATGGTTTGCCAACTGGCTCACTGACAGAACCCACACTGTAAAAGTTGCAGATCCCAGATCTGACTTCAAACCAGTGACAAGTGGAGTACCACAGGGTTCAGTCCTGGGACCTCTCCTGTTTGGTATCTACTTCTCTGAAGTACAGGCTAACACAGATGACTGCAAACTAGGAGCCATAGTCAAGTCCCCAAATGATGTGGACATCCTACAGAAGGGCCTCACTGAGACAGATGCCTGGTGTCAGAGACATGGTCTCAAGCTCAATGCCAAAAAGTGCATTGTCATCCCCTTTGGTAAAAACTCTTTACCCATGAACTACCACATAAACGGCAGTCTACTCAATGCCGAATGTGTGATAAGAGACCTTGGGACCCAGGTGGACAGTAGTCTCTCCTTTGATAATCATATCACCACAGTAGTCAGGAAATCCTTCTATGTGGCACACCTCATCACAAAAGGGTTCTCATCCATGAAAAAAGAGGTCATTGTTCTCCTCTACGCAGCACTCATTAGACCCATTATAGAGTACAATGCCCCTTTTGTAATGTACCTCACAAGACATCTGCAGCAGCTGGAAAGGCCACAGAAGTACCTCACAAAGAGGATTACTGGCATCAAACAGATGCCCTACACTGGCCATCTCAAAAAGCTCCAGCTTTACTCTGTACCATATCGCCTACTCCAGGGAGATCTCTGCCAAACATATAAAGCTATGTTAAACCCAGAGCTGTTGGACATGCTACACCTAAAGAAATCCCAATCCCTCTGAGCTACATGCTCTAGGGACCTAAACCTTGTCACCACAATAAACAGGACATGCTGGAGGGATGGATTCCTGTCCCAGAGACTTCCTATACTCTGGAACAAGTTATCCATCTATGTCAAGCAAAGTTCCTCATTAGCACTCTTCAAGAAAAATCTTGATGAGTGGATGGGAAATAGGAAATACACCCCGGGAATCACTTCTGTGGCTCGGCTCAACAGGGGCACAGGAAATTAACTTTCTTAGGTGGCATAAGCCAGGGAACCTTGTTGGTTAGGCTTACTTAGCCAACTCAGGTGCTGATGGTGAGTGGTTCATGCACACATGAGCAGAGTGTCATCGTCTCATTGTAGAAGAACCATCTGATACACACACAGACATGCACACACACATGCACGCACACAAGTGTGCACACACACGTGCGTGCACACACACACACACACACACACACACACACACACACACACACACACACACACACACACACACACATACACAAAGATACACACACTGCAACTCTGGTCAGGGTGCCCTAAGAGATGAATCTGGAGACAGAGAGGCATGATGACTCAGCAGTAACACCATTAAGCTTTACTGATAGACAAAGAGAAACATTAACAAGTTACTGGTGATGGACAGCCAATACAACAGTCACTTCTGTATTATTTGCCTAATAATAGATGATACATATAGTGCACACAGTGTTAAATAAAACTCAAACTTTACAGAAAATCAAACAAAGTTCAGGCCATCTTACACTTTGTGAAAAACAAACTCTCTGGACAGGGCTGCCAACTCAGTGATGTATATGCTTTATGCAGAGAAGAACAGAACCTCAAGAGCCAAATCATATGATATTAATGGATAGTCGTAGTTGTGCTGGGACTGAGCCTTTCTCCTGTCAGAGGTGCACATCTATGGAGGTCATTAGGAAGCAGGCTATGACAAAAGACTTTCAAGTCTGAAGAAGCTGTAGGTGTAGACCCACAGAATCATGAAGTGCAGAACATTATTGGCCAGCCAGAGAACTCTTTTTACCACTTCCATACGGAGTATTCATTGCAGAAGCTAATTAACTGGCAGGCTGACCTTCTGCCCTCACCATCTCCAGGTAAACAGGGGCCATTAGACAAGACCGGCCTTAAGGATAAACTAAATGCAATGCCATTATGTTTCATGCTGAAGAAGGGCATCTCCCTAGCATTGTTCAAAGGTTCATAGACGGTTACTAGGCTAACAGCCCTAGAGCTCATACAAGCCTGGCCATATTTATCATGAGCTGCCTTAATTGTTGGTGGTTAGGTGAGTGGAGTTCACAGAGATAAGGGTCTATGGTAGTTAATAGTGACTTCCTCTGTCCACAAGGGACATAGACATCACCCCAGGAGTGAATTTGTGGTCATCTATCCATTGATCTAAGTTGCGTTTAAAGAGGGTCATGGAAGAGTTCTGTTTCACGTGAATTGGAAGCTTGTTCTAGAGAGGTGGCAGTGTCTGGGAGATGTATCTCTCCCTCTCTCCAGCATAAGGCTAGGTTAAGATCCCTGGAGTGAGTGACCCTCATGCAGTTTGATTTACGAATCTGTAGCATTTCCATCAGTGACAGGTCAGATGTGCCCTGATTGCACAGTCTTAACCAATGCTTAGATCTCTGTTGCTGTACAGTGCAGATCGGGAAATTTACCCTTTTCCTCACTGTAGTGTGATCTTGGAGTTGTTATATTTAATTTGCAGGGGGTGGGGGTGCATGGGGGTTTGCCCCACCCACCCACACACACACACACACACACACACACACACACACACACACACAAACATAAAAAAGTAGATTTTAGTGTCTTTTGTGTTTTGTTTTGTTTTTTTTTTATGCTTGAATCCTACCTACTCATTACATTATCAAAAATGTGCGTTGGGTGCATACTGTCATGCATTAACATATTATTTCTCCAGCAACTTTTCCTATACACTCTGGTTTGTAATTTGCCAGTCAAATCTTTATAAATTTTCACATCTAAAAAATCTAGTGATTCAGCAGAATATCTAACAGTAAAACATAGGAAATCTGTTGTGTTTTCCAAAATCTCACAAATGACAATAATTCTTCAGTTGTACCACTCCACAAAATATATATGTCATCCACAAATCAATGGTATACCTTCCAACTTGCCTTCCAAGGACAACTGGGCATGGTTTGAGAATCTCTAGATTGTGCACCGAAGATATTATATATGAAAGTGAGTTAGATAATATGCAGCATATGTTTGCTAGTCGTGGCTATCCAGCACAAAGAGTTAAAAGAACAATAGCTAGGGTGAAAGGTTGGAGAAGGAATAAAGGCAAGCCCTGGTATGAATGCAGTATGGGTAGTTCTGACAATGCAATTATTGCTAATGAACAGAAAGTGAATAATAGCCCATTTGTGAGAATAAATTTACATTATAATAGTGATACTGATGCTATTTCCCAGGTGATAAAAAAGAATTGGAAGATTGTACATACTGATAATAAACTGAGAGCACTAGTAGGCCCCCACCCCAGATTTGCTTATACTAACAGCTAAAATCTGAAACAGATTTTATGTAAGAAGATACTTCCCAACAAGTCTAATGCACACAGGAAGAAGTTGGGAACTTTCAAATGCAGAAAATGCAAGGCATGTCAATATGTTAAAAAAAATAACATTTTTGTATACCCTGTGTCAGGTAGGAGGTATATATCTAGATTCTATGCAGACTGCAAAACTAAAAATGGGGTGTATCTAGCTGAGTGCACATCATGCCAAGCATTCTGTGTTGAGAAAACCAATAGAATGTTAAAACAACGTGTACTGCAACATATGAGTGACATCAGATTATGTTTGAGAAGTAATGCTTTGTATCAGCATACAGAAGTAAACAAGGAGCATACATTTCAGTTTATGGTGTTATACATTCAACAAGAGAGTATGAGGGGAGGGGACATTTAACATAGTACTAAATTAGTTGAGTTAAGATAGATAGCTGAATTTCCAGCTAACCATAAACTTGGGTTAAATGGTTGTATGTCCTTAAAACCTTTATTGAAGGGGTGTTGGTTCTGCTATTGATTCTGATTGATTGTCATTTGTTTAAATATGGCTGATTTTAACTGTTTTTTAGATCTGTTGAAAACCTAATGCTCAAAATTGCTTATCTGTGTTTTAAATAAAGCTTTAAATTGTCATGGTGGCTCCAGTGGGTTTTCTTTTCATCATTTATGGTATATTTTACCACTGTGGACATTTACTTCTTCCTTGGCTGCTGTGGATTTTTATTAATATATTTAGGAATTCATATTTATACTTTAATAGTTCACGTCATTTCACATTAAAGAAAGGATTGTTAAAAGGTCACTTTATTCATTTGGCTCATATGATATCTAAAGATGATATGTTTGTTTTTGAGAGAACTATGTTAGACCAAATGTTTATTAGAGAGGGGGGTACCCTAAATATTTAGTTCAAATTACTGACCTCAGGAAGACCAGATTTAGACCTTTGTTGGGAATGGCCCTTAATAAGAATTTTAGGAATGAAAGAGACCCTTTGCTTTAATAATGGTGTTGTAGGTGAGGATATAAATTTTAATAAAGCACTTGTCCATAATAATATAGATAGTAATAAAGTTAAGAATATAGTTGAAGCAAACTGGGAAATATTTTTAGGTAATGAAGAAGTTTCCAATTGGTGGGACCAAAACATCTTTTGTTTACAAAACTGAGAACAATTTAAACCACATTTTGGAAAGAAGCAACAAAACTAGGCCTACAGGCTCCACTAGGGGTACCTTTAATGGTAGAGTTTGTACTCAATACTTATTTTAAATTGTGATACAGTAAACTAAGAGAACAGGCAACATAATTTGGTAACTGTTCATACAGTTAATTGCAGAAGTAAATGATAATATATTTAACTAAATGTTCATCTTGCCCTGCACTATATGTAAGAAAAGGGCTATTTAGAAAAAGAATATATAAACATTATAAAAATATTTTGAAGGGGAACACGAATAATGCAGTGTATGAACATAGTCTTGCATGTTTGAGATTGAGAAGTTTTTATTTGGGATTTTAGAAATTGTGATTCCAGATCCCAGGGTTGGTGCATTGGAGAACAAGTTGGGATATAAGGAACTAGTATGGCAAATAAGCCTTGACACCATCACATGCCTATGTTTAAAAGAAAGTATATCCATAACACCATTTCCCAAATTACAAACAGCTAAGTGATAGGAGTCAAGTATATATTGTAATATTTTTTATATTTAAATTTGGGGTTGGTATGACTAGATTTACCAATTAACAATATAAAATAAAAATTGTTATTCTGAGTTTATGTTTCAAATAATCTCACACGTGTACTTTTTAATATTTTTAATATTTCCATTATTTAGAAAATCTTTAAAGAAATTATTTGCTTATAATAAGCTTTTATTTACTTGGGCATTTAAATTTTAAACAGATTACATTATAGAAGGGTTATTGGCTAATCATGTATATGCCTTTAAGAGACATGGCACTTTAGGGCTCCAATAGTATTTAACTGAAGCAATTTGAAAGTTTTTTTTAGTTCTGAAGACGTCCCAATTGTTATAGGGAACAAAAAAGGTCATAACTGATAAATACTGTATTACTTGTTTTTCGTTGTATTGGATGGAAGATTTTATTTACTTAACTGTCTGTGGCTTTTAAACTGTTTCTGACTTTTAATCTTCAAACTTGGCAGAGAAGCCTTTTGTGTACTGGTTACATAGACGTGTTTCGAAGAGACCATAAGCATAGCATCTACCATAAGTAATGGGGTATGACACCTTTCACTGTTTCAAGCTTGATGCTTCTGAAGGAGCTGAAAGAATGATTATCTCATGCATAAAATTCCCAGCATTACAAATTAAAATAAGGTTAACAATACAGAGAAGCAAATCATTTAAAATAATGAAAAAAAATCAACAGCTGTGAACTAAAATTAGCATTCAGAAATTAAGTTTTATAATCACAAGAAAATCAAGAATAAAACTTAAGAATGTAACAGCTAGTTAATAATACAGAAGGTTCTAAACCATTAAGTATAATCAGTATTCCGGTATGCAAATTTTAACTCCAACTTTAAATAATCTTCCGGTAAGAAGGAACCAGTGATCTTCACTAAATGTCTTGACCTTCAAAATCTCCATGAATCTGGTAAAATCTGAATTAAATAAAATTATTAAAAATACTACATACACAGGCCAAAGCAATACACCATGAAGCTTCTGGCACAAAATTTACCACGGCCACTGTACATTACAAAACAAATTCTTCAAAATAGGATACATCTCAGACCTTTATCAAATTAAAATGAGGGATAGTTACATAACACCTAAAGGTTCCCACATCTCTGAAATAAACGTCCTATGATGATTAAGCAGCATAATTCCTGCCTCACCTTCAAATGGAATCTAGCTTAATACATGGGTTGCTGTAAAGTCCTCCATGGGATAGTGGTCGTTATGCTTTTCAAACCCCAATTGGCATCAAGCTTATCCCACCAAATTTATGAATTTATGAACCCTGGCACTTATGTAGTTCTTTACCTGTGGCTATGGAGATTGCTCATTAACTGTTCAATAACAATTAGAGATAAAGCATTGCAATTCTCTGTTAACAAACCCACCCTCACTGTGCTGCATGGGTGTATAAGCCACATTTTGCCCATTTTTACCACTCTGGTTATCAGTTTGTACACCATTGTGTGCTGTGGGTTCCTGTCAAGTCATTGACTGGAGTTTCAGTGAAGACAAATAAATGAAAAGCTGTACATCAAAAACTAGTTTTGTTGATAGTGGAGTTATCATTTTTTTCCACTGTTGTGTGGCTTTTAAGTTGGTATATATAAGTTTGGGGGTGGGATGAGTGGGGAGCCCCCCCCCTTAAAAAAGTATGTCTTTGAGTTTTGATGGAAGTAGTTTTGGCAAACAGCTTTGGATCTATTTGTATTCACCAAAACTGCTGTCAATGAGTCATCATATATCCATGTGCTATAACTATGTGTATAATGTATTCTCTTTTAAGTTCCTCTGTAATTGTTCATTTTTATAGTGGAATAAATTCTTACATTACACTACATATACTGAATGTCAGAAGAAGACAGTAAACCTAAGCAGTCGACTCTTCTACCACCCCACCATCACTATTTTCTGCTCCACATTTCTTCCAGCTGTCCTATACCATCCTGAATGCCTCTGAAGATTCCATCTCTACCACCCACTCTAGTGGTCCATTCCAAGGGTCTACAGCCCTCTCTATGGAAAAGCACTTTCAATGATCCCTTCACATCTCTGTGACATGATTTTCTGCAACCATATTATGTCATCCCTTTCCTTTCTGGTCTCTAGTGACAAATTATCCATCTCCTCTAATCCTTGGTCATATCCCTCACTTTCCACATATTCATACTTCTTATGGCTTCCCACGTGACTGCTTCAAGCAACATGATATCCCAAGCCCATTAGACTGAGTCTGTCCCCTGAAGGTATACCTCATCATTCTGTCTGCTGCTGGCATAGCCCTTTCAGTCTACTCCTGATATTCCAAAACAGGTGTAAACAGCACCTCCAGACCTTGTCCTGCCCTGTTGTCATCAGTGTCACTTCCGCAGCAGATATTTCACATTAGAGTTATTGCCTGGTCCAAGTGCAGTACTTTGTATTTGTTCAATTGCTACCTTTCGGACTACGTAGTTTGCCTTTCCAAATCCTTCCAAGACTCTTTCCTCCCTTTTCCACCATTGTACCCATCTTTGTGTTGCCAGCAAAATAAGAGATCATTGTGAAAGCAACCAACTTTATCTTAGTATTGTCTCTAGAACTTTCTGTGCCACTGTTAATCTAATAGCCTGTAGTTCTCTGGAGTTTTCCATGCTCTACCATGCACAAGAGTAAGATACCCGCTGGCTTCCAGTCCTCAAGCAGTTCTGCACTGGCCAATGATCTGTTAAAGATCTTCATAACATGATCTTTAGCAGCAGCCAAATTCACAGGGATTTGGGTGGGATCTCATGAAGTCCTTGAGCATTAACCTCCTTAAGGCCTCACCAACATCCTCCTCTTTAGACTGTTGACTGTCTAATGCTCTTCCCATCCTACACTCTCAAGTTCCTAGCACAGAATTTTGCCTTTTGCTTTCTTTTCTGAAGTCTAAAACAAAGAATTCATTCAATGCAGCTGCTCTTTCACAATGCTCTTTCTTCTCCCTTCCATCATTTCTCAGCCATCCCACATTTGTACCCACCATCTTCCATTTTGTTAACTACTTAAAGAGCCTTTGCTCTCTTTATTTATTCCTTTTGACAACTCTTGTTTAAATATTCTTGGTCCCTAACCTTGCTGCCATGTCATTTTGTGTCTCTGCAGCCCTCACAGTCTTTGTCACCCTTCTGCCAGCCACCTTCCACTCTTCCTCCTATAACTTCCCACCACCTAATTTCCACTTCATCTCTCCTATTTTTACACCAGTCATAAGGCACACATTCCTGTATAACCACATTGGTCTTCTCCTCTCTCTGCCTGTCTCTTTCATGCTTTTTTGTCCTTTTGTCTCATCCTCAAACCTTTGTCCATACCTGAGTATTCCATCCTGACCTGTGCCACAGACTGTGTGCTCCCTCATTTTGTTGTACCTTCTCCCACAGCAATGCATAATCCAGTCTCCAAAAATCCAGCACCATCATTTTTGTCTTTGTATTCTTAACCCACTCCATACTGTATGGTAGCACAGTCATTGTTATTTAATGGTGCCATTGCATGGACATCCATGACTTTGTCTCCCTTGGTTTGGAGTACATCCAAAATTCTATCTATTCTAACAAACCCCTATACCACTGAGTTGAAAAAAAGACTTCTATCATCTCCTGCTCTTTCATTTCCCTGGAGCTCAGAATTTCTCAGTCTGTTCCTAGCAGATTGAAATCCCCTATCAGTATTACCACCTTCCTCCTCTATGATTATTATACCTCTTGTTGTGTCTGCAAGATAATACACTGTAACAGTCTAACAGCTTTCTGCTACCCCATCCTCCACCTAAACTGCCAGGGCACACATAAGAACGTCAAATAAATATCCAATATACACCACCATAATGCCACAGTTAATCTGACAAATGGAATAAAGCAAAGAGTTCAATTTATAATTCCTCCAATTCCATTTATTACAAAATTATCAAAACATTGGACATCTTAGCCAAACCCTTTCTAGTGGGGCATGACACTGAGCACAACTTTCAAATCACTATATTTGTATAATAAATGGTAACCATGGCATTTAATTAATTGAGAATACTTTTCTTAATTGACTCACTGCATCTTACAATGTAGTGAGTGTTGTTAAAGCAATGCAGTTCATTAGTTGCTTACATAAACTGTGTGAATAATGATTTAATATCTATTAATTTCAGGTTGACAAAGTGAGATCTTTACGCTTTAAATACCTATATTTGCCATAACTTTCTGTCCAAAAGGTAAGCATCTTCTAATTTTATGGTTGCAATAACCATCTGCAGAGATCTTTGAGCCCAGGAAAATAAAATCTGTCACTGCTCCCACTTTTCGTCATCCATTTGCAATTAACGTACAGGGGTAGATGATATAGTTTTAGTTTTTTTTTTATGTTGAGCAACAGGCCAGCCTTTGCACCTTCATCAGAAGGCTCTTCAACTGTTCTTCATTTTCAGCCCCTACAGTGGTATTTCTGTATACCTGTGGTTGTTAATATTTTTTCATCATTTTTTCCTTGTTAATATTTCTCTCAGAAAATTTGATTTCAGCATCTGATTAATCTAATCCAGCATTTTTCATGAGATAGTCATCATATAAATTGAATCAAGCAGGGTGCCAGTGTACAAGCTTGTTGTTGTCCTTTCACAGTCTTGAAGCAGTCAGCTATTCCATATTTGGTTCTACAACTTGTTCTGCAAAGCAATTCCTCATGAGGCAAATAAACTGACTCAGTATCATCATTACTCTAAGAACGTTCCTCAGTCTGTTATTATCCACATAGTCAAAGGCTTTAAAGTAGTCGGTAAAGCAGAAGTAAATATGTTTCTGAAACTCCTTTGCATTCTCCATTATTCAGCAAATAGTGACAATTTATCTCTGGTGCGACTTCTAAATCCAGCTTGTATATCTGGCAGTTCTTGTCTGGTGCGACTTCTAAATCCAGCTTGTATATCTGGCAGTTCTTGTCTGGTGCGACTTCTAAATCCAGCTTGTATATCTGGCAGTTCTTGTCTGGTGCGACTTCTAAATCCAGCTTGTATATCTGGCAGTTCTTGTCTGGTGCGACTTCTAAATCCAGCTTGTATATCTGGCAGTTCTTGTCTGGTGTGACTTCTAAATCCAGCTTGTATATCTGGCAGTTCTTGTCTGGTGCGACTTCTAAATCCAGCTTGTATATCTGGCAGTTCTTGTTCAATGTATTGCTAAAGCCTGGCTTGCAAGATCTTGAGCTTTACTTGTTAGTGTAGGAACCAAGTGTAACTGTATTTGGGCACTGCTTAACATCGCCTTTTTTTTGGAAATGGAATATAAACTGATCTTTTCCTATCTAATGACCTCTGCCATGAATGCCAAATTTGCTGGCAAATTCCAGGATGTATTGTAGCAGCATAATTTTGGAGGATTTTAAGCAATTCAGCTGGAATTCCATTACTATCTATAGCCTTATTAGGATGGTTTTCTAGGATCTGTTTAGCATGTCTACTTTGATTTATTCAGTAGAAAAAGTTTGATTTGTCAAGGTAAGAAGGTAGCTGTATTCATGAATCTTACATTATTAGATGGGAAAAGATAATGATTGTACAGATTAGGATTCATCCGCATGCATTGCACCAGACACCATCCTAGAAATGATGTCTGCAACAAGACCAGCATACTTCTTTGACACTCACTTAAAAAAAAACACCTTTGCTAAACTCACTTTCTAAGAAACAGCAACTGTTACACTTCCAATGTGTTTTACAGGAAGGACTGCCCCCTTCCCTCCCCATGATGTGGGACCTATGCCCCATACCTCTCCTATTTATAACTTCAATACTGATGTTTCCCAGAGAAAGATGATTTCTCTTGAGGTACTGCAGTCTTGGAATTATTGTATGTCCACCTATTCGCACTTAAATTCTTACTTTTCAGATAATCATAATTACAATGTCTTAATGGGAACGCATTTCTTACACTACTTTAAAAGACGGAGAAGACTGTTGATAATTATTGCAGGTAAAATGATGCAAGAGTTAATTCCAGATTAGCTGCCAAAATGCAGGTCATTCTAGCCATACTGGGCTGTCAAGCAACTTATCTTCACCCGAATCTGGGAAAACTTCCATAGTGTGTCTTAATCTGTACAACTGCTCCAAATTCCAGAAGTTTAGGCCATGTGCAGAGAAAACAGGTCTCTGCAGGGGGGTGGGGAGAAGTAGCTACCTTCAGTGGAAGAATTTAACTTTCTAGGAGTCTTATTTATGAGGGACTGTAAAGGAGACTGGGAGACTGACTAGCAAATGTGTTTAGCAGTGGCTGTACTGTGAAGGGATTTTATTTGGTTGTGGCAGTGAAACAAGAGCAGCTGCTCTCAGTTTTCTACCCAGTCTATGTCCCCATCCTCAGCTATTGTCATGAACTCTTGGGGTTAACTGAAGGTCACAGAGGAAAGTGGCCATCGTCAAGCTCCTTTACAGAGTAGCTGTGCTCAATCTCAATGATAAAGTGAGGAACTCTACAGTTCAGAAGGATCATAGAGTACAGCCACAATCAGATGAGCTGGTTTAGGCACCTTCTGAGAATGCCCCCTGGTGCATCCCATAGGAAATGTTCCAGGCATAGCTCTCTGAGATGAGGCCCTGGCAGGCAGACCTAAAACATATTAAAAAAAAATATGGCAGCACCCAGGGAGGTTGCAACTTTGTTAGCTCATCAGGAAGAAATGCTTATTCCTGCTTCTTTTGCACAAAAAAAAAAAATCACTTTCCAGACATTTTTATGTGGATACAACAACTTATACCAGAAGGAAA
Source organism: Protopterus annectens (assembly GCF_019279795.1). NCBI lineage: Eukaryota > Metazoa > Chordata > Ceratodontiformes > Protopteridae > Protopterus > Protopterus annectens. The sequence goes on along the minus strand of NC_056746.1, from coordinate 263,406,747 downwards.
TTACTGGAAATTTTCTGGATTACTAGAACGAGCTGCTGGCTTGAATCAATGTTATCTGCTAAGTACTTGGAACCTACTTCACTTGCAGAAATCCTGGATCTCTGCATTTTAAACAGGAATGCCATCAGAGCTCTGAAACTTCACAGGGATGGTTCTGGAATGCCCCCGAGCAGCTACAAAAGAAAAAGATGTAAAAGAACTAGAAAGAGAGGCTGCAGAGGTGGAGCTGCTGCTAAACTGAACAGAAACCTTCACATGCCTGCATTACCTTCAGTATTACTTGCAAATGTCTGCTCACTGGATAATAAGATGGACTATCTGAGAACGGAACTCACAAAAAATAAGGTGAGGGACACTTGTTTGTTTGTTTTCTCTGAAACTTGGCAGCATAGTAGCATTAGTGACAATGCTGTGAACCTAAATGGGCTAACTCTCTTTAGAGCAGATAGATGTAAAGCACACAGTGATAAAGCTAAAGGTGGTGATGTATGCATCTATGTTAATAACAGATGGTGCAAAGACTGTAAGCTGAGTCAATCATACTGCTTCGAAGATGTGGAATTATTGACACTAAAATGCAGATCTTTCTATGTACCAAGGAAAATCAGTGGAATATATGTCACAGCAGTGTACATTCACCCCAGTGCTAATACCACAGAAGCTCAAAATAAACTCCATAATATTATCTGTGAGCTACAAAAGAGAAACACAGAGTTTACACATGCGATAGCAGGTGATTTCAACAGAGCTGAGATTAATGAGGTGCTACCCCATTTTTATCAGTATGTCGATTTCCCCACCAGAGAGGTGAATTACCTTAGACAAAGTTTACAGCAATATTAAAGGAGCCTTTAACGTTTTGAAGCACTCCAATGTAGGCAGCTCTGATCACGCTGCCATCTTGCTTCTGCCTACCTACAAGAGAGCTTTGATCAGAAAAAAATGGCAACTAAACAGGTCAGAGTCTGGCAGGAGGGTTCTATAGATTGCCGTCAGGACTGTTTCAATACCACCTGCCAGGAGGTCTTCAAAGAAGCAGCTATGCACAACCTACAGTTAGACATAGACACCTATACCGAATCAATTCTTGCCAATGTAAATAAATCTGTGGAGGATGTAACCACCATGAAAGCATTAACCCAAAAACGTAGGTTACACCAGGTACCAAAAAGAACTAAGAATCAAAACCAAAAGTACCCAGGGAAAGTCCAAGCCAGCACTGATATTCACAAACTTTAATCCAGCCACGTAAAACACAGTACACTTATAAACGCATACACTGTATTAAATAGCGTTTTCGTCAAAGTTCCATAGAACTTGAGCTGCAGGCATTTTGATGGGGGGACAGGACAGTTGGAGACATGCCTGCCAATCAGGGAATTAAAGAATGGCTGAAGTGACTTTAGAAAACTGCAGCTCAAGTTTATTCATTGTCAGGTGGAGCCAATTTACTTCAAGGGGCCAATGAGTTTGGGGGGAGTGAAGTTCTGCATCTGATGAAGTCTATGGAACTTTGACGAAAATGCTATTTAATACAGTGTATGCGTTTATGAGTGTACTGTGTTTTACATGGCTGGATTAAAGTTTGTGAATACCAGTGCTGGCTTGGACTTTGCTTGGGTACTTTTGGTTTTGACACCACAAAAGCATCACTATAACAGCTACTCAGAAACCCTGGCTCATCAAGAATGTATATGAGCTACTGAGGGAAAGAAACACAGCCTTCATTGCAAATGACAAAGAAAGGTTAAAGGCGGCCAGGTCAAATCTGAAAAGGGGCATCAAAGGGCAAAGAGGAAGTATGGGAGGAAAAATTCAGATCCGCTTCCAAGACATGAGGGACACAAGAAGCCTGTGGCAGGGGATACAGCAGCTCACGGACTATAAGACCAAAACAACCCAATGTGATGACAGGTTGGAATTCCTAAATGAGCTGAACTCCTTCTTTGGCAGATTCGAGGAGAAGAACACCACTGTACTTTCTAAAACAAACACTGACAAAGAGGAGATAGTGTTCACCTTAAACTCTGAGGAGGTGAGAAGGTGAATACTAAGATGACTGCTGGACCAGATAACATACCTGGCAAGGTGTTGAAGGGGTGTGCTGATCAGTTATGTCTGGTAATGACAGACATCTTCAACTCATCCCTTGCTATGGAGAAAGTTCCCTCACATATCAAGGAAACAAGTATTGTCTCACTGCCGAAGAAACCCAACCCTACCTGCCTCAATGACTTTAGACCGGTCACCTTAACCTCAAATATCATGAAGTGCTTTGAGAGGATTGTGAAAAAACATCTATCTCTGGGTCTGACTAAGTCCTGGCTACGATACACTCCAGTTTGCATACCAGGCAAATAGATTGACTGTGGATGCGATATCAGTCGCACTACATCTTGTACTAAAACACCTAGAAGGGAGGAACAACTAAGGCTGCTGTACATCAACTTCCGTTCTGCATTATACACTGTAATACTGATGCAATTGGTGGATAAGCTTGTGAAACTCAGGATAAACAAGCAGCTATGTAACTAGACTCTTGACTTTCTGATTGATGGACATGCACTGGAAACAACACCTGTCAATGCATAGTCCTGAATACTGGTGTTCCCCAAGGTTGTGTGCTCAGCCCCTTGTTCCTCACCATCCTCTCCCATGACTGTATTGCAAAATATAACTCAAACCATATTATAAAATTTCCGGATGATACCACAGTCGTGGGTCTCATTAGTGGTGGTGATGAACATAACTACAGGGATGAGGTGAACACTTTGATTGCCTGGTGTGACAGGAACATTCTGGACCTGAATGTCAATAAGGCCAAAGAAATGATTATGGACTTCAGGAGAAAAGCAACAGTTCACCAAATACTCACCATCAAATGGGAGGTAGTAGAGAAAGTTGAAATAATCAAGTTACTGGGCCTTCACCTCTCCTGGACTGTTGATACCAACCATATAGTCAATAAGACTCAACAGAGGATACACCTCCTGAGAAAGCTCAAAAAGGCCAGGCTCCCACTGTCTCCTCTTACCAGTTTTCACAGGGGAGCTATCGAGAGCATCCTCACTAGCAACTTCATAGCATGGTTCAGCAACTGCACAGCTGCTGAGAAGAAGAAACTACAGAGGGTGGTGAGGGTGGCTGAGAAAATCTTGGGTACAAACCTCCCTTCTATTCAGGAGCTTTTCTTTACAAGGGCAAGAAAGAGAACATACAAAATACTAGCTGATTTGACCCATTCAGCCCACAACTGGCTCTCACAACTTGCACCTGAAAGGAGGTACCACAGCTTCCACTGTAGGAATTCCAGATTCAGGAACAGTTTGTATCCTACAGCTGTGAGACTTATTCACTCAGACACCAACCATAATACCTGATACATTGAAGCCTTTTTTTTTTTTCATTTAATCCTTCTGCTCTGAACAATTACCCCCAGTATTACTATTATACAATGTGATGGCTATACTGAGTCACATCTAAAGTTAGCAAGTGCAATACGGTAACTAAACAGCTGCTATTCACTAGTCTCTATTTGTTCTCTATCTTAATGGGGAATGGGTTTGGTGGTGGATATTTATTTATTATTTATCATTGGATAATGAGTATTGAGTGTGTTTATATAATATGAACTACCTCTTGCATGTCACACGTGTTGTTATTTTCTTTCTTATGTTATTCTCTGATACCGCTGTATCTGTTATTTTCACTGCATTTCTCTCGTGAGCTGACATTTGTAATTTCTTTTAGGCTGCACTTGTGTGGTCCTAAATGACAATAAAGTTTCTTTGAATCTTGAGTCTATTGATGAGATTATATCTCTCAGTTTGCCTGGGAATTCCTGGAGATCATACAGGATCAATTGGATACTATTACTGGAGACATGGAAGTCTCTTCTGTACTGCAAAGCTGTAACACTTACACTATGACCTTTACCAGGGAAAGTGGGTAGAAAATGGAATGATGCATACTCACTGAGACAGTTTCTTACTGGTTAAGATGATGTCTGTTGAATAAAATCAGCACAATCAACTTCCTTGTTAATCTTTCCCCCTCTTAAATTCATATATAATTCTTCTTGAACTAAGACCCTGAATACATGCTCATTACCTCTTACATTTATATATAACTCTTCTTGAACCAAGAACCCGAGCACATGTGCATCGCCAGTTACAGACATGTTTATGCAAAGCATTATTCAGAGTACTCTTTTTTAATATTATCAATATGCTCATGAATTCTGATTTTATTTCACATAGATTTGGATCTACACTAATAATAAGAAATATACAAGTATATACTTGCTGTACTTACAAGGAACTCCAACAGGTGAGTCTGGATGGAGAGGGCCATTCAAGTACAAGAGGACATTGAGAGGGTGTTTGTGGCCCACACAGGAAAGTCCCTTGTAGATTAACTGATATGTGATAACATATTTTGCAAATCTAACATTAGGTCTCACAGTATCAATTGATCTGCAAATTGATTCTGCTTCGTAGGTCTGCAAATGGGTGGCATCCGAAGAAGAAATCCTTCAAAGAGACAAAGGACAGCCAAAGCTACAGCATTACCAAAGGATTCCTGTTCCTACAGTCATGGCTTAGACAGTGAAGCCTACTGAAAATGTCAACAAAGGGCCACATGGCCACCATATATTTGTCTACAACAGAGATATTCTTGAAGCAAGCACTGGAAGCATACACAACTGCAACAGAGGGAAATCTGTATGTGGCATTTTCCCACAAAATGTTAAACCTCTGATGTCAAAACATAATGCAATAAACATCCTATTTGGAAATGATTTGCTCATAAACTGCTAACCAGTCATTCTTTGGAGCAAAGGCGAGGAACATCTAATTAGCCTTCAAATATGCATTTTCCCACCTTGGGTAAATCATGCACTGGTAGTGCACATCCAGGTTATGTAGGTGTCTCTTTCTTCTGGTTTACACCATTGTGAAGAAAAGCGGTAGATAAATGAACTGGTTCAGAGACAGTTCAGGATCCACTTTTGGGTACAAATGTGGGTTGGTCATGAGGGTCTTCCAGTCCTTATGAAGAACTTGGTATGGTTCCCAATACAAGAAGGCCATATAGATTTGAGATCCTGTGAGTAGAGATGATGGCCACAGGAAGAGACACTGATTGACAAAAAGTATCTCAGTGAGTATTATCAGTGCAGTCCCAATTCCCCAAAGTAAGTAGTTCCTGATTGTTTTTTTTATTATTCTGCACTATGAGACTGTGGCTTGTGAGAGTACACCTCTTACCCTTACAGAGTGTTTCCATACTCCCCAATGCTTTGAGACCATTATGTTAATAATATTTAAGTAAGGGTGTGAAGCTCCTCACATCAGGATGTAGGAGGGCTTCCCCCTGCAAAATATCTTTTAAATGACACTATAATCTGTGGGTTTTTCAATGATCTCTCACAATGGAGGCAATACCCACCACAATAAGCATTTTCCAGGATTCAGATTTCAGTGATGTCAGTCGTGAAAGCTCAGATCCCATGGGGGAATGTTTTTTTCAAAGTTGGGAAGAGAAACATCATTATTTTACCAGCCAGTGACCAACTGGAGTTATACTGTGCCTTTTTCACTAAAACAGAGAACTTGTTTCAAATGGCAAAGTATAGCTGTCTAGTAGGAGATTTGTTGGAAACTTCATGCAGAGAAAATATGTTAAACTGAAATCAAAGTTCCAGAAAATAGAAAGAAAAGATAAGAAGGTCTACTTAAATGAGCAGTGCAAAGAAATGGAAGATGGAAACAGAATGGGAAAGACAAGATACTTTTTTGAGAGGAATGACAATATTAATGGAAGCTTCCATGTAAAAATAGTCACAGTAAAAGATGAAGATGGGAGAGCCATAGTAGAATCAGAAAATATTAAGAAGAAGTGGCAGGAATATAAGAGTAATTATATAAGAATGATTCTAACATCAGTAATATATACAACAGTAGAGTCCGTCATTCTGGAGAGTGAAGTCAAATGGACCCTAGAAAACATTGCTGATAATAAATCTACATGAAGTGATGGAATTGCAGCAAAATTGTTGAAAGTCATGCAAAATTATGCTATTACAGTGCTGCTTATAACTTGACAGTGAAATTAGAAAACAAGTTTCTGGTTATTGGATTGAAAAAGGTCAATTTATATTGCAATCCCAAAAAGAACATTGCTAAACTACTGAACAATTCTACGTTTTACAAGCTAGCAAGGTAATTCTTAAGATCCAGCAAGCTAGACTCAATCAATATAGAGAGTAAGAATGGCAAGATGTGCAAAGAAGCATCAGAGTTTGCTAACACCTGCTGAATAATGCAAAAAGCAAGACAGTAACATAAAAAGCATCTGTTTCTAATTTACTGACTACCCTACAGCTTTTCAATGTGTGAACCACAAAAAACTGTGGCAAGTTCTTATATAATAAAAACACCAAGTTACCTTAGTTGTACCCTGAGGAATCTGTATGCAAACCAAGAAGCAACAGTTAAAACTAAGTATGGGATAACTGATCAGTTCAAATTTAGGAAAGCAGTATAGCAAGACTGTATACTGTCACCCCACATATTTAATTTATTTGCCCAATATGTTATGCACAAAGCTGAGTTAATTAAATCAAATGTCGCTATCAAAATTGTGAGGACTGTGATGATGTGAGGTATTGCCAGCTATGCCAGGAGAAGTAGGGCAGTGGATGTGCATAGCTAGCTGGAGTTTTGTAAAGAACTGCATGTCATTTTATATCAAACTGATTTGTACAGGTGCTTGTTTTGAAAATGTATTTGTAAAGTTGCTTGTGTTAAAAAATTTACCAACAGTGGGTCCTGCTGGACAGGAAAAGCAATACAATCTGTTTGTCAGACTTTGTGGAAATTAATATTGTAACAGAGGATACTGGAAGAGAAGAGGTTAATCGCAATCCAGCTACCTTTGAAAAACAGTCTGAAATTAAATTACCTGGTAGGCCATAAAGATTGTATCTTACAGTTCTGACTGCAGCCGAGAAGAAATGTCTGTAAAAACAAGGACTAGGAATCCTGCTGCATTGTCCATAGCAGTGAACTAATTGTTACCCTGGAAGGCTGGAACTGTTGAAATGGTTTTATGGCTTCCAGATGCTATAATACATCTTAGCAAAGCTCTATCTGTGTGTGCGGTAACATATATGTGCAAGATTCTGGTTCAGTTTCTAGTAAAGGGGGGTAGTATCAGAACCAGAAGTCAGAAGACCAGATGTATGCAATGTCATTCTATAATCCAGCACTGAAATGATGTTTTAATACTAGATGAGACAGAAGTCTCAAAGCACTCTGTTTTTGTAACTCACCACTGTTTTTCTGTATCTGTGTGAATCTATTCATCTGCGTTATTTTACTATTTCTTGTGATTGAAACTTTGATGTTTATTATAAATAGATATTTAGTATTTTCATGTTCTTTTATTATTTATTATTAAATATATTTAAACTTTTCATTCTGGCTGGTCTTTTACTTATATTTATTTGGTGACACTGTGGCCACTCCTGAAAGCCTTGGTGTTTGGTAAACATTACTATTTGTATTAATATTAATTTTATTCAGTATAATTGGGTACCCTTGTAAGAGTATTAGAGTAGCTGGCTTTGGAGTGTCTGGTGGCAGTAACTACCTTATAGTCTGGGCAAAGGGTAGCTGAGCGAGAAAATCTGTGCCATCCTTTCCCAATAGTGTGTGTGTGTGTGTGTGTGTGTGTGTGTGTGTGTGTGTGTGTGTGTGTGTGTGTGTGTGTGTGTGTGTGTGTGTGTGTGCACAAATCAAATCTCAAAGAGTGCGTGTGTGTGTGTGTGCGCACGCGCGCGTGGTGTGCGTGTGTGTGCGTGTGTGTGTGTGTGTGTGTGTGTGTGTGTGTGTGTGTGTGTGTGTCAGCTGCTTGGAGCAGGAACACAGAGCATTGGTTTCACAGAGTGGATGTCGGAAGACTTGGCTTGGACACTCAGCTGAGGACTCAACTCTACAGCTGTGCCAGACTTATTGGGGGAGGGAGAGAGAGAGAAACCCAGAGCCCAGATTGAGTGTGTTCCCTGTGTGCTCTTAAGGGAAATTGTGCTTGATGCAGAGAGCTGCATCTGGAAATACTGTGTGTATCTATTTTTATTCCAAGTGAGCATACCTCACTGGTGTTAGTAGTGAGGATTCAGAGTCCTTGATTACTGGCCCGGGGTGAGGGACGTCACAAGGACAAATATTAACAAACTCAGATATGCAGCTGATGCAACTCTAAAGGCTGAAAGTGAGGCAGGGGTAGCTCATGCTATTGGGCTGCAGGACTGCAGCCCCCCCCCCCCAGCTGTAAAAAGAAAAAAAAATAAAGTAAAAAAGAAAAATAAAGTAAAAAAGTAAAAAACAAAAAGAAAAAAAAACTCAAATCCCAGAACATCGCTCATGCACACTCACAGCATTTTCTGATCCAGACTGCTGATGAACCAGTCCCAGAGCATGCACATAGAATCTGGACTGTCTCACCAGCAGTCCAGATTAGGAAGACAGCATTTAGCAGCAGAGATCCCAGAAGTCTATGCAGTTACAACTACATAGACTGGAAAGGGATTGGACTGCAATGTTTGCAGGCTGCTACCCAGCCTGCGTGACAGAAGGACTTGCTCTCCTGGGAACGAACAGACTTGAATGTGGAGGTTGATTTTGGAAACTACTGTTGAACAGACTTTGCAGCAGGTAGGGTGTTTGATGAATGGACTTTGCAGCAGTTAGTGTGTGTGTGTGTGTGTGTATGTATGTGTGTGTGTGTGTGTGTGTGTGTGTGTGTGTGTGTGTGTGTGTGTGTGTGTGTAATTCCTCAGTTAAATATACTTGGTGGCTAGATAGACTCAAACCCTATACCTTGGGACCATGTAGCAAGAACCTGAATTTCCTATCCACCACTACTTGTGAAATTTTTCTGGATTTTGAATAATGACAGGCATTTGAATTTCAGACTTCATATTATCCAGAAAGTACATAGTAACACAAAACCTTTTATTCTAGCAATTTTCTGTTTATAAGATCAGTATTTGAAATTTGTCCCTATTTTTGGGGCTGTATTCCCCCGTTATTGGCTTTGTCTAGATGTTTTGTGTAAGAAGTTAAGACCTATGGTGAGAACTGAATTCAGTAAATGATAGCCATTTAAGTTTCAGTCTACCTGTCTTTCAAGAAACAACTGATTTGCCATAGTGGTATGTTTCTCTGACTGTAGTGCACAGGGTTCGAGACTTGGCAGTGAAATGCGTGGTGGTAATACAGCATTTTATTCTAGCAACTTTCCAAGATTATACAAGCAATGTTTAAAATGTGTCCCTAGTGTTTTGGCTTTTGTCCCCCCCCCCCCCACCAATAAATTTTGGCTTTTTCCAGATTTCTTGTGCTTCAAAGTTGAGAGATACAGTTGTGCCGAGTGGATTTTACAAGGAGCTGAGAGCTTGAAGAGAAGTTTAATGCTGCTTATGCTGAGTCTGCTTGTATTATTAATAGCACAACAGGTAGTGTACTTGCTTTTGATGCAGAAGGTTCATAGGTTCATAGGTTCATAGGTTAGTACTAAGCTAACTGCCCTTGCGAGCCATTTTAAGCTTAGCCAGTTATCCCTTGTGAGACTCAAACCCTGCACCTTGTGTTTGTAAGGCATACACCTTAACCATTAGGTCACCCTCCCAACCCCGTTGGGCTGTGAGTTCTACTCCCACAGTATATAGATGCATTGCTGAGAATGTACTGTGTTGTACTTTTATAGGGGGTGGATGCTGCAGTCCTGAGAATGTCCTCTTTGGTGGAGATACCTAGTAACAATGAACCTATCGGTTTGCCATCCATTCCCTGTTGCAATATTACTAGCTTATCATTTTTTTTATTGTAACATAGGCAATTTATTCAATGACAACAGACACTTTATTTGTAGATGAAACAATGAAATATTAAAGTTGTTTGCTAGCAGCAACCTCTTCATTACTTACAGATCTCTTTAATGTGGAATAATTTAGATGATTTTTACTTCTGCAGAGATTGTGCATATTTACTGACACTGGTGTATTGTAGAAGTTTGAGTAGACGTTTATGATGGAAATGTTCTGAACTGGGCAGTTTTGTCATTATTAGTGCATGCATTTTGTTTCACTGTTTACTGGAAAAATGTACAAAACAATAAATTTAAAATGCTGTCTAACAGCTGTACTGTATTATACGAGAAATATAATTTAATACAATCAGAAGGTGTATCAAATAACACATGTATGTTTCCTGTGCAAGGGTCCTATGATCTGAAAACAGCCCATAGTTAATCTTTATCTGCCACTGGCCAGGTGTATTTTCTTGAATGTGGGTTTCAGTGCTTTTTCAATGACAGTGAGTTGTAAGGGCAGAGAAGTTTTAATGCTAAGTCTATTTTCATTGTGAGACTGCATTGCTTTGTTTAGCAGATGTCTATTAGTGTTTATGCTGTAAAATGTAAAATAAAACTTTTAAATGAAATCCAAATCATCGTAGAAGTAAAGCAGTATGCCAATTACAGTGTTTATGGTAAATGGGGGGAAATAGCCAAGTAATCAGACATTCGACCATGATTTTGTGAGGGGGGGTGGCAAACTCTGACAGCCCCGGCTGAACTATACCTCTTAACTGTCCAGATTTTTGCTTCTTATTTTTGGTTTGTTCCTCATAAAATTTGTGGTTTTCTGGCAAATCATTTAGGAATGAAGTCACTAAATAATGACAGACATTGAGTTTCAGACTTCATACTCTTCAGAAAAATGCATGCTAAAGCAAGACATTTTGTTCTGTCAACTGACTAAGTTTATACAAGAGCAATTTTTAGTACTGTTTGTATGTTCCCCCAATATATTTGGCCTTGTCCAGATCCAGATTTTCTGCGTTAAAAGTATGAGAGGTACATGCAAATAAATCACTTTATAGAATTAGGTATATCCAAACCTCTCAACTGTCCCTGATTTTGGCTCAGAATGTTGCTCTCCCCCTAATAATCCCTCTGCAAAATGGCAAATTTGGAAGAAAATGTAAAGGGTTTACAATTAATAAATAATTGTAATGATCAGAGTTATAGAGTACTTTTAATTTCAGAAATGCATCATTAATTAACGCCGCAGGCATTTGAATGCATGCACCGACAACCGTTAACAGCCAGGGAGAAAGCCTGTACCTGCTTGGCCCACTAACCACCTACAAAAACCTTGTAGCCCAAAAAGTAAAGGGGCTAGCAACCCCCAAACAGACTTACTCATTCACTCACCAGGCATGCCTCTCGCATACCTGAGCCACTTACAGCTACCACAGACACCACCAGTGAGAAGAGGCCATTCACATGTCTAGATATCCAGGAGGGACCCCACCAGAGAATAACCTACACCATTATGGTCTGATATTATACGTGTATATTTATTAATTTATTTTTTTGTTTCTGTTTTTTCTTACCCCCCTTTCTACAAACACCATCAGTAACAGAGAGGAGAAAAAAAATGTATATACATACATATGCCTGCTCCTATTAAAACCAGGAAACTGTACTCACCTTTCCGCTCTGTGTAACCATCCAAGGCTTACCTTACTCCCACCACCTCATGTCATCTAGGACGTGATCCTGCTTCAACAAAATCACACCAAATGTGACTCTCAACAATCAAATCCCACCTCAAAAGCCTTAAAGACCCTCCTCTCACCTTAACTCACTTCCTCCCTTCATCTCCAGCCTGCTTAACCCTTTCATGCCTACTCCCTTTCAAACCTCTTAACTACCCACACTACCTACTTCTTCACTTAAAACTCTCTACTACACCCTCTCCTCTCCATTAAAGATGCCCCGTGACAACTTTGTCTGTTCCAAACTTCATTTATAAGGTCTGATGCATTTATTCTTCTCTCTGAACTAATGAAAGGTTTTACTTTTAGGTTAATATGGAAATGGTACAGTGATTCCTACACATGGGCTGGATTGTCCAGTGCAGCAGTCGAAACCAAAGGCAATCCATTGGGTAAATATATCAGATATTCAAGAAGTAATGGTTTGAGTTATTTTAAAGGTTAGAATATTTTTGGAGGTGAACTTGCTACTACTAGCTTGGATTTAGTTGAAGACTACATTTCTACTGCAGAGCTAGGTTAATAAGGTGTTTATAGTATGGCAGCCATCTCTCAAGGCTGTACATTGGCTTAATATGCAACATCCTTTTAGCTTCATTAAATTTGCCAGTATGTACTTTTCATTTTGAAATCTGCAGCAAATCCATAATAACATCAACAGCACATGTGCTGAATACAAAAAAATAAATAAATAAAATGCCTAGCAGAAGGGCTTTTTTCTTTCCTTTTTGTCCTCAACTTAGAGCTAAGGTTGGGGAGGTTGATCAGGGAATGTCCCATTTGTGTTTAACAAAAATAAAAAAAAAAGAAGAAGAAGAAGAAGAAAAGAAAAAGAAATGGCTGACAACCTGCACACATCTACTATAAATAACAGATCACTTGTTACAGCAAATTACTGCAATGCATGCTCATACAGACCTATAATCCTCAGAAACCCTTCCTCAGAAAGGAAATTCACCCCCAGGGATCACGTCAGTCGCCCTGCCAGACAGGGATCCAGGGAAGTAAATAGTGTGGGAAGAAATAGCCAGGGAATTGTTATGGCTAGGCTTGTATAGGCCCTAGGGCTGATAGCCTAGTACCAACCTATGAACCTATGTAGATTCTCTTATTTTTTTCAGCTGCTCAAGTTAACAGCACTAATATTAAAAAGTGTCCCTTCTTTGATAGGCTCCCAGCTGTATTGTGTGGCTATTTTATATTTTTACATCACATTTTTGGTCTGTTTTTCATAAAATTGTGGTTTTCTGGCAAATTAGTGGCAAATCATTAAAGATTGAAGTTAGAAAATAATGACAGACATTTGAGTTTCAGATTTCATACCCTTCAGAAAATTTATATTAATGCAAGACCTACTATTCTATTATCTTTTTAAGTTTATAAAAACAATATTTAAAAATTGTCCTTATTTTGGGCCTTTGTCCCACTTCTGTTTGTGGCTTTGCCCAGATTTCTTGTTCTGAGGCTGAGAGGTATGACAAATGTGTCAGGGCCATCACCGTCAGCCAGAGACATTTCAAATTGTGACATACTTGTTGCACCCCACTCCCCCACGTAGTGACTCTGGATGTGTCCAAGCAAGGCAAGGAGCAGTTATGCAGTGTAAGTGTGCAGAGTATCCCCCCATCCAAGGTAGGCACAAGTACTACAGTGGCTTTTCATCTGTCCTTGATTTTTCAGAATGTTCTGTTTTTCTGTCATATTTTTATACTGTTGATTTATGCTTCTTATTCAGAACATGCATGTTGTTGCAGTGCCTGTTGCTCTGTGTTTAAGTATCAATGCTTTAATGACCATCAGGTAAGCTTGTCTGAGACTGTAAGATGCAAGTAAACTTTAATAAGCATAGTGTTAAAGTATTACCATTTTTGAAAGCCTTTTTGTTGTTGCCATGCAGAGAATATTTACATAACTAGATAGTGTATAAGCCTTAGGTATTGAAATGCATATGACAGTATTTGTAATAAAGGACAGGATTACAGTATTTTCAGAAGTTTATTACATTTGTTGGAGACTTGCAGTCATCTTTGCAGGCTTTACCCGTAAACAAAACAGAATGCCAATCTATCATGTGTGGTCCATAACCTGTGCAGTAATCCTTTAAACAATTTATCTTGAGCTTGTTTCTTGTGTTCATTTTTTACTTTGATCATGTTTTCCCCATGAAACAAGTAGATAGTTGTTGTCAGGCAGCAGGTCTTTTTTGGATAAGAAACATTTTTACAAATGGGGGTATTGCTACTTTCACCATGTTACTTGGTACTTTTATAAAGCTGAATATAAATTATAATTAGAAATGCAGTGCGAGGAGAAGTGGCAGTGGGGGCTGGTGACTTCAAATCAAAGGGGGGGCTGCAGGAGACAACTGAATGGGTGGGGCCAATGGGAAGGGGTGTGACCAACAAGAAAGGGGTGGGGCTATGCTAAAAAACGCAAAAACTGGGACTTTAATTAAATACGCTGCCCTGGGTGCCACTGCCAAACCATCATTATGAGAGTCCAATCAAGACAAAATGAATTGTAGAAGAAAAAAAATATTTCAATGCATTGGCTACATTACAGCTTACTTAATATCTAGATGGAAACAAAAAGGTTGCAAGGCATGAAAAAATACATTACTTTTTAAATACATTACTAGAATGCCAGTCAAAATCAAGTATAAAAAACAAGCAGCACTCAACTCAAACCACTTGGTAAGTGCAAACAAAAGGGACTGTGTTGCACTGCCTTTCTGACAGCACTCATTAAGTGGCTAAGTGCTTTCCAGCTTTGAAAGCCAGCAAAACACTTAGAGCATTTTCTTACTGTAACTAGTAGTACATAAAGCAGTTCAAGCTCCATGCACTACAAAGAATTATGATCAGGTCTCCAGTTATAACCCATTTGTTATGTGTTCTCTACATGGATGTCAAGATTCACTTGGCATCCATATCTTGAACACATAATAAATGGGTTATGATCGGTGATCCTATCATCATCCTCTATATTATATGTCTGAGAAATGGATATCTAGAAATTTTCCTTGGGTGTGGAACTAAGTGAAGTTCAAGAGGGGAATCTTGAAATCCATGTTCATAGGTTACTACTAGGCTAACTGCCCTCGTGGGCCATTTTAAGCCTATACAATTACCCCATGTGAAAATCAAACCCTGCACCTTGTATCTATAAGGTAAACACCTTAACAATTATGCCAACCTCCCAACCCAATGAATTAAGATTACAGAAGCACAATCATAATGTTTTGTAATGAATGGTGTTCAGCTCTACACAGGAAAAAATAGTTTAGGAGCAGTACTGTTACAAAGACGGTGGGTAGAAGTGAAATGTCTCTCTGAGGAAGTAGCCACTCTAAAAGCTATTAGACACATCATTGTGCCACTCTTTTGAGTTTAAGTGTAGCACATTGAAGTGACTAACAGCTTCTTTCCCCTGTTCTGTAGAGGCCAGCACTAGCTGTGGTTAGGAGAGACTAGAGCTTAATAATACTTAGAGATGTTTAACAAAAGATTGTTACGCACCATTCTGATGTCACAAAAGTGCTTAACAAGCCTTTCATTTTCCCCAGTTTCAGAACATAATTGTGGTACTCCACTCACTATTACTAGAGTAATGCACAGCAATGACCTGCATTATTGTCACCATCATGCCAAACAGCAAGTTATATAAAAGTCACAAGACAATAACAGATCAAGATTCCAAAGTGTAAAATACCTACTGGAAAGTAATACCTCAATGAGTAATCCAATGGCACAAGCTATTACTGTTAATGAAAAGTCACTCCATGTGTTCTCTGACTGATGCTGCCTCAGAGCTGCAGTGTTTCAGCTTCATAGAAGTGGGTTCTACAGTAATTATTATATCAAGCTATGTTCTGAGTTGTGGAATGTGTGCTTGGAACATTAGTCCCTAATAAATTATTATGTTTCCGGGAACCTTAGATTTTGCCTTACTAAGTGTAGCACCTTGTTGATCATTTTACAGTAAATTCCCCATTATCCAGGACTCAAGTAACCGGCACTCTTGAGCAACCAGCATTTGACTTGCTCATATGCCGGCATACGAGCCAATCAAAAATCGCAAAGCAGAGCCACTTCTACTCAATGCAGAACAGCCCGAAGTTCTGCAGTGAGTAGAACTGGCTCCCCTTTCTGATTTTTGATTGGCTTGCATGCCAGTATACGATCCAATCAAAAAATCGCAAAGCGAAGGCTCTTCTGTTAAATGTGGAACAGTGGGCTGTTCTGTATTGAACAGAAGAGGCTCCACTTTGCAATTTTGATTGGCTCGTATGCCAGTATACAAGCCAATCAAAAATAACAAAGCATATCTCAAGCAACCAGAACATACACTTAACCAGCATCTACCAATCCCCACAGGTGCCAGTTAAGTGAGACTTTACTGTACATAAATCCCACATATTTACATAAATCCCACATTGAAAATTAACTACCTATACACAAGTAAATCCTTTAAGGTCCTTAACTCTGTACTTAGTTTCATATATCTAAACATAGACCATTACAAACAACAGAAAAATAAAAGTCAGATTCATATAAATAACTGCTAATATTGTGAAAATACTGTATAGACTTCTCATATCTGTTTCTGAACTGAGACAGAACTGAAGCAGTTCAGATAATGACATACATTTACCTACTTCAGAGGTTCTACAGACTGAAGGACCACAAGATTAGCAAGTATAAAACGGCCATCAAAATGTCTGAGACACAAACTTGCAACATTTAGCAAAGAAACAGATACTGAAAAACAAGAAGCATCACTTTAACATGATACATTCAAGGGCACATTTTCACAAACAATGTGGTAAATGCTTGGAGCAGTTTTCCAGTAAATATGACAAATGAAACATGTTAGGAAGCGTGTATGTAACAAATAAATGAAAACCTTAACAGAATCAGCCAAATATTTACCATAAAACAAAGAATCAAAAGTGTGACACTGTGCATAAAACACGTGACCCTAGCAGACTGAGCAATCCTTGTTTTTTGGAAGTAATGAAAGGAGGGACAGCATCTGTTTGACATGGTTAAATTAGTACAGATCCAAAACAAGGAAATCGACTATAAAAGATAATGAAACTACTTTCAGTTCTGCACAAACATTTGGAACCACAGAATTACTTTCTCATGCAACACTTCTCTTCTTAATGATTGTGGGCACATGGCTTTAAAGATTTTTACCCACAGGCCTGCTCCCGAGTTATGATGCTGCATTTTTACTGCACTTAAAGTTAGTTGCTGCTCACTAATAAATACAGAATCTTACACTGTGTGGAGCTGGACAATAGCAGTGGTGATTTCTATTCTTTAAGACTGTAGATTTTCTTATTAACCTGCAAGCAGCTAATAGTGAAACACAATTAATTTTTTTTGTGCATCTGAATCAGAAAGAATTATTATAGTTCCACAGCATCTAGAGATTTTAGTCCTTATCTAGGCAATATTGTCTTGTTTACTGCTTGATGTTTTATAAAATCTTTAATATTTCCACCTGAGTGCATGGGGTTGACATCATTACATGCTGTTGTATTATGTTTGCGGAGTGCAGGCTAATATAGTTATCATATTTTTATTAAACGTAATTACGTTTTATTGCCATTCATGAATATTCAGGCAACTTTAAGTAGATCAAGGAATTATATATTTTTTCTGCCTCTGAAAACTTTTATCTGATATCCCTCTAGGATATTCAGACAGTTTGATTGTAAAACATATGAGGAGTTGTTTCCTGTCCCTAAAGAAAACAAAACTGATTTTTATATCATTGACTGGTCAATCAGTTTATTTTCCTTCTCCATGTGATAATGGGATTAGTAGGTCAAGCTCTGCAGAGCAGTAATAAGATCATATGATCATAGGAGGTTACCAGGCTATTGACCCGGAGGTCATTAAATAATGATTATGTATATAATCTCTTTCACCATCAGTAATTGGTTTGTAGATCTGTTTACTCAGTTAAAATCACTTTTGTTCTTCTTTATAAATGTCATATTTCTGCTGGTAGAACAACTATCAGTCTTCTGCCATAAATAGACTGTATACAGCATTAATAGGGGTCTATCATATGCATCATTTTATCTATACATATCTGTGCACATATGCACAAATGTGTACATGTATATATATATATATATATATATATATATATATATATATATATATATTCTATAATATATATTTATAGATGTGTAATAGATGTGTATGTGTGTGTTTATAGAGACAACAATATTAACCATTTAAGCAAATGAAAATGTAATCCTAGCTGTACAAATGACAATCAGTCAGAGTATGTGTGGTAGGACCTGCAGCAAAGTATTAGTATAGCTCTTTGTTTATCAAAGTTGTTTGACAGAATATACCACAGAACTACCATTTAAATCCATAATAACTCCTTGCTTAGCCTGAAGACATGTCCTTAGCTTTGTTGTCAGCTTCATACTGGGGCAATGCAAAATGTAGGCATTGTCCAGGGTGCCAACTATCCTTGCTACAGCTCTGTATGAAAATATATATAAGTGAGTATGTGTGTGTGTGTGTGTGTGTGTGTGTGTGTGTGTGTGTGTGTGTGTGTGTGTGTGTGTGTGTGTGTGTGTGTGATCTCATTCTAGAATCCATCACTAAAATAATGTTTAGTACTAGGTAAGACTGAAGTCTCATGGTACTTTGTTTTGGAAACCTGATATAGAAGGATCACTCACCTACTTCATCTTGCCTTGCGCTAGTAAGTGCCCAGGGAATAATAAAACTTTAGATTAGTCAAGAAAATATAGTGAGATTAGTTAAGTACTGTTTTTCTGTATCTGTGTGAATCTATTCATCTCTGTTATTTTAATATTTTCTGAGGCTGAAACTCTGTTGTTTATTGCAAATAGATATTTAGTATTTTCAT